>NC_141552.1:8070000-8260000 GCF_021556685.1 Rattus norvegicus | reverse complement strand
TTTTGGATATATTATGCCTGTAGCTGAAAGATGTTAGCATGTACATGAAGTCAGGTATGTAGCCGTGTTGTGCTGGAATGCATCCTAATTACATGTCATTTCCTCAGAGGGGTACTAAAAAGAATTTTCTAGCATCATGAGCATAAATGGTATGGGAGAAAGAAAGTAGATGCTGGAAGTCAGGACTCATGCTGCAGGCTTTGGGTTACCTGGCCACATAGGTGCTCAGGGAACCTATTGCTTCCTGAAGCTCCACTTCATCTTTTCACAGGCAAAGTCCTGTCAATTATTTCAAAAGCTGGACTGCAGCCTAGGCATTGCCAAGGAGGTGCTCAGCCATTCTTTGCCCATTCTATTCTTTGTTGAAATCACACAGATGACTTGTTTAATGTATTCTCATGCTTAGGAGGTAAGAGAAGCTGTGGTCTTACAAATGTCCTTATATCATATCTCTGAATAATGCAGTCTAGGAAGGCAAACATTTTAAATTTTGTCATTTCACCTATTTTCATAATACCTTTCAGTGCCTCTAACTCTAGTTTTAAAAGTAAAAGTTATGGAGTGATGAATCACAGTTGTTTCTTTCCTTCCTTCCTTAAACATAATTACCTATGTTAAGATGTTTACACACAGGCATGTAGTAAATATGTTGATACATCCATAAAATCCTTTTATAAGCAGGAACAATCAGAGAAATACATCTGTAACTGAACATAAAGATTGATGCTTAACCAATACATATTTAGTATTGAATAATATAATGCCAATAGTTGCCACGGTCGTGGTTATATTTTAATATTATATTATTTTTTAAATCATCAAGAACACATTGATAACTGAGTCTAATTTGGCCATTCCTCTAATTTTTTTGTGTGGTTCTCAGAATCAATTCAAGGACTCATGCATTCTCAGTCACACATCAGATCTCTAAACTTCTTTTAAGAGAACTGATATAATTTATTTAAGTAGTTTTCATTATTCATTAGGATGACAAATATACATTCATCTATAGAAGACCTTTAAGAGGAGCCAAACGCCAGTTGTCCTCTTCTGTGGAATATACTGCCCTTAACAGTTCTGTGAATACTTCCATAAATTATCCAGGGTGCTGAACACATATAGAAATATTTATTTACCTATCATGACTAAGATTCATCTTATTATGTTAAAACATATAAACTCTATGTATGTGTGGATTGTATAACATATTTTAGACCAATTAAAGCTCTAATATGCTATAACATTTAAAATTATGACATGCAAGAGAGTTGAATAGTTCCTATTACTTCTCATTGAAGGAGACTACAGTCAATCTTATATGCATTTGGAGTTTCAAAGCATCTTATCCAGAGTCCTTGAATTCTTGTACTTGAAATGATCTGGTGATAGGATACTGACCATTTTTTTTCTTTTTGGTTGTATGACTCAAGCTTTAAGATGTTTTTGATACACTGAGTCTTTGCTGATCAGTTGTCCCCACCCCTACCCCCACTTCTCTCTCTCTCTCTCTCTCTCTCTCTCTCTCTCTCTCTCTCTCTCTCTCTCTCTCTGTGTGTGTGTGTGTGTGTGTGTGTGTATGTGTGTGTGTCTGTATGTGGTTTCTTAGAGGATGAGAAATCTTTGCAGAACTATGATTGATCTACCTTAACACATGAACAGTTTCCTACATATAAAACACAGGAATAGTTTCCTACATATAACACACATGAATGGTTTCCTACATATAACAGATAGGTCAAAATTCGAGGTGTGAAGGATGTCTGAAGTTGTGTATACTTCTTTTCCCTGTATCTACTTCTCTTTTTGGATCATTCTAGTCGACCGGACTCTTCAGTACTGCCTCGGTACCTGTTGGGGACAAGCTGTATTCCAGCGAATAGCAGACTCTAAGAATGCACAAATCCTTGTATAACACAGTGTCTCACTGTAGTTTCACATGATATAAGGACTCACTCCTCCATTCTGTATTTCTACATATGCTATAATACCTACTACAGCATAAATGCTATTAACACTATCAACGCAATATTGATGAAGGGATACATATACACTACAAGGGTCAACAAGATTATTCCACATCTGCTTCCACACTTTTCTTAATGGTACAGAGTAGGGCAGGCAGTGGGCCTCTGTATTTGTTCCCATAAGCTTCTCTGATGATGGCTGAGCAAGGCTCTGATCTACGAGTACAGCAGAATGTCATTTTGAGTCCTTTTCTTGCTGATTTTTTTAAAAAGAGCAGTATTATTTGGTTTACATTATGTCCCTGAGCTATATAGTTTCAGGTTCTTGGTCACCAAAGCAATGTCACGTATTGGCTCAATCTCATGGCGTAAGCCTTACGTTAAATCAGATATTGGTTGGTTACTCACAGTTTTATGCCATCATTGCCCTAGCGTATCTTGCAGGCAACAGAATTGTAGACCCGAGTGTTTGTGTCTGGCTTGTTGTTTATGTTTACCTTCTGATAGTGTACAGAGTACCTTCCTGTATCAAAGATGCTACAATATAGGGACGAAGGCTTTGTGTAGGTACCAGCTTGGCTTCTCCATGGTCATTGAGTTGCGTGGGTGTTGTCTTCAGCAACATTGCCTTGCCTCAGTTTGAAGCAGCCTGCAGTCTCAGCAACAGCCTGAATTATTTGCAGATTCTTATGGGAAATCTTCAGCCAACTACTCCATTATATATAAACCAATGCTGATAATGGAAGCTTCATTTGGTGACAAGATATGGATAGTTGGGGCTGTGTCTCTCCCATTATTTGGCTTAGATTATTATTATTATTATTATTTCACTTAGATTGCAGTAATATATGTATATGTTTTAGGAAGTTTCTACTATATTAAGTTTCTATACTACCCCTCAAATGTCTCTTAATTTTAATTGCCACTCTTTCTCCCCTTAGTCCTTACCGCATTTCCATCTTCCCTTCCCTTCCTGACTTGATTCTCCATGTCCGGCCTCACACCTATCCATAAATATACATTCCATTTCCCTTTCCTAATGAAATCTATCTTTGCCCCTCTAGTCCCTTATTCTATACTTACCCTCTGTGGCTCCACAGATAGTAGAACTTGGTTATGATTGACTTAACAGCTAATACCTACATAAATGAATAATGCGTTTTCTAGGTCTGGATACCTCACTCAGGATGATTATTTTCTAGTTCCATCTATTTATGAGAAAAATTCATTTTTAACAGTTGAGGAATATGCCATTGTGTGTGTATCACATTTTCTTTATCCATTCTTCTGCTGAAGGATACCTAGGTTGTTTCTAATTTCTGCTCTTATGAAGAAGGCAGCAATGAGCTTTGTTGATGAAGTGCCTCTTTGGTAGGATGAAGCATCCTTTGCATATACACCCAAGACTGGTAAAGTTGAGTCTTGACAGATATTATGAAGAATGTGCAAGATCTTGTAACACTCATACATAAACGGTTGTCTCCACCAAACTTGTTACTTCAGGGTTCACGGAACCCTGTGGCAGAAACTGCATAAAAGTCAAAGAGAGTGGGGGACTCCAATAATTCAAAGCTTTCTAATATAGTGTAATCAAAGCTCCCAGGAACTCACAGAGACTAAGGCAGCTTGCACAGGGCTTATACAGTCTTCCCCATGTCCCGCCTACATGTTATAGTCTCTGGTTTAGTGTTTTTATGAGACTCATGAGCATGCGAAGAAGTAGGTCTCTGATCTCTAGGACTCTTTTCCTTTTGTTTGTTTTGTCTAGTACCAATATTTTAGTTTTTGTTTATAATATTTTATTTCATTATTTTAAGAGAAATAAGGCTAATAAGAGATACCTCACCATTTTTAAAGAGATGAACATTTTAAAACAACTAATTTGTATCATTGGGTATCTGATACAAAATAGCTACGACAAAGTAAACCGGCAATAAATGCCTATTAAATAATTGGATGCTACCCAAATTTTTAAAAATTTGTGTAAAACTCACAGGTAAACGTATTAAGAAGTTTAACTCATAATTTACACTCATATAAAATGGAAATCTATTATAGAGGCACGTGACATTAATTAACCAGTATATTCAGTAAGATAAGGACAATTCAAAGGTGAATTTGGAAGACAAAAATAATCAGGCAATTAGGAATGCTGAAATACAAGTGCTAGTTACAAAATTAGCTAAATTCCCATTGAAAAATAAAATATGGACAGTCAACTCTACTACATCTTAATACATGTATGTATGTATGTATATGTGTGTGTGTGTGTGTGTGTACATGTGTATATATTTTTATGTCAGATCATGCTCTTTTTACTGAACAAAAAAGAATTATTTGTATTATAGTTACTTTTTCATAATTAAATTTTGACCCTCTATAGTTATTATAAACAATCAATATAATAAAATGATTCTTTTATAAAATCAAAAAATCAGAAATCTTTATGTCCCTTGAAGAACAAATTTTTGCTATTTTTAGGTATTTAAAGTTGGGTAAAAAATTGGGGTTTTTTTGTATAAATTTGTATTTATATTCTAACCTCTATTTCAGGAGTCTAGATAGCATTTTAATTAAACTATTGTTAACTGTAGTAAGATTTAATTGTTTATTTAAAAATCTGAGAATGGTTTTCTTAATTGAACTTCCAAATATATATTAAATCCACTTGAACTAGATAAGCATTTAGAAAATCCGATAAACAATTTCATTGGCAATAAAATGTCACGCATTTTACCTTTTCTATTATCACACGTGTCTCTCTGTGGTTGACAAGGTTGGCAGTCCTGAGAGGTAGGCAGATCTTCATTGCCCATTGTATTCTCACTCCTAGAACATATTTCTGTGAGTTTTAGTATAAGAAGACACCTAAGAAGACACACTCTATTCCTGCTTATAAAACCACTTCAGGAAAATGAGAATGAAGGAAATAGGCATTATCCTCCAGGACCTTCGCCTGGCAGTCTAGAGCTAGCTCAGTTCACTTTGGAGAATACATGGTTGTGTAATCTTAGAGATCTTTTGTTTTCATTTGTAGGTGCCCTGTCCTTCCCAATCCTTATCCTCTAGGCCTTTAGGCCCCACTCTTGGCTAAGTGTGAGTGTGGGAGCCAAGATTGCTAGAGCTGAAGCCTGGAAAGCAACCATCTGACATTCTGGTTCTTTTTTTTTTTTTTTTTCCGGAGCTGGGGACCGAACCCAGGGCCTTGCGCTTCCGAGGCAAGCGCTCTACCACTGAGCTAAATCCCCAACCACCATCTGATATTCTGTATCCATGAAAACCTAGGTGAGAGCTGGTACACTTCACTCTCAGTATTCATACTGCTTATGGTAGGTGATGTCTGACATTTACTACTGGCTCTTATAGATCTGCTTGCCATTCTTGCTTTTGTTCTCTGTGACAGATGGCCAGTGTTAAAGAATTTTTTGCAGTCTAGCTGCCACTTGCCTTCTATCAATGGGTGTTTCTTCAGGGGATTACAGAATGGATGCCAGGAGAGAAATAGGGTGTGCGTTCCCCGAGTTTTATCCTTGCTGCCTTACTGTGAAGTGCTCACATCTGTATTGAAGATTACAGTTCCATTTAGAGGGAGCTCTGCAGGAAGCGGTGAACTCCAGATTCTGTTCAGTCCACCTTAAACCCCGTTGGTTTCACCCTCCCACTAGTTTGAGTGTATTGGACTATCCTGGAGAATTTCCACGAACTCTTCTTATGTAACTTCAACCATATCTTAGTCAACAAGCTGAAGACCTGGTCATATTGCTCTTAGGACCTAACCTGATGCTTTGTTTTATAAAGCCACTGGAGACAGAATGCTTGTCTTGTACTCCTGTTCTAGAATTAAAAGGACAGCAGTAGCAGCAGCACCAAGAACCCAAACAGCAAGCAAAACAAACAAAGAAACAAACAATTCCAACTAAAAACCAGGAAAGCACTTTATAAGATGTAGGATTGGCAAAGGTCTTTTTCCAATCTGTTGGTTGCCATTTTGTCCTATTGGCAGTGTCCTTTGCTTTAAAGAAACTTTACAATTTTATGAGGTCACATTTGTCTATTCTTTTTTATTTTTTCATGTTTTTTTTCATGTTGTCTTCTTTTTTTCTTTTATTGGATGTTTTTTATTTACAATTTTAAATGTTATCCCATTTCCAGATTTCCCCCCATAGAAGCAGGGGGTGGGGGTGTTCCCTCCCCTACCCAACCACTACTTCATACCTCCCTGCCCTGACATTCTCCTACACTGGGACATCTACCCTCGACAGGACCAATGGTTCTCCTTCCATTGATGTTCAACAAGACCATCCTCTGCTACATATGTGGATGGGCCATAGGTTCATCCCTGTGTACTCTTGGGATGGTGGTTTAGTCCCTGGGAGCTCTGTGGGTGTCTGGTTAGTTGATAATTTTTTTTCTTCTTATGAGGTTGCAAACCCCTTCAGCTACTTCAGTTCTTTCTTTAACTCCTCCATTGGGGACCTGTTCAATGGTTACCTGCGAGCATCCTCCTCTTAATTTGTCAGGCTCTTGGCAGATGTAATCAGCTCCTGTCAGCATGCCCTTCTTCGCATCCACAATATTGTCTGGGTTTGGTGTCTATGGATGACTTTCCTTCTGTCTCTGCTCTACAATTTTTCTCCATATTTTCCCTTAGAGCATAAGTCATTGGTATTCTGTTTAGAAAATTTTCCTTAGTTCCCATGTGTTCACAGATCTGCCTTAATTTCTCTTCTATTAGAATCAGTGTTTTTGGTTTAATATGGAGGTTCTTGATCCACTTGGACTTGAGCTTTGTACAAGGAGATAAGAATGGATCAATTTACATTCTACTATATGCTGACCACCAGTTGAACCAGCATCATTTGTATAAAACTGCTGTCTTTTTTCCACTGCATGATTTTAGCTCCTTTGTCAAAGATCAAGTGACCATAGTTGTATGGGTTCAGTTTTGGGTTTTCAATTCTATTCCATTGATCTACCTGTCTTTCCTGTACCAATATCATGTGGTTTTTATTGTGATTGCCCTGTAATACATCTTGAGGTCTGGGATGCTGATTCCCCCAAGAAGTTCTTTTATTGTTTAAAATAGTTTTCCTTATCCTGTATTATTTGTTATTCCAAATAAATTTGCAAATTGCCCTTTCTAACTCTGTGAAGAATTGAGTTGGAATTTTGATGGTGATTTGCTTTTGTATATTGCTTTTGGTAAGATGGCCATTTTTACTGTATCAATCCTTCCAACCATGAGCATGGGAGATCTTTCCATCTTCTGAGATCTTCTTTGATTTCTATCTTCAGAGACTTGAAGTTCTTGTCATATAAATCTTTCACTTGCCTGGTTAGAGTTACACCAAGGTACTTTATTTATTTGTAACTATTTTGAAGGGTGTCATTTCCCTAATTTCTTTCTCAGCCTGTTTATCTGTTGAGTAGAGGAAGGCTACTGTTTGAGTTAATTTTATACCCAGTCACTTTGCTGAAGTTGTGTATCAGGATTAGTAGTTCTCTGGTGGAACTTTTGGTGTCACTTAAGTATACTATCATATCATCGTCAAATAGTGATATTTTGACTTTGTCCTTTCTAATTCGTATCCCTTTGACCTCCTTTTATTGTCTAATTGTTCTGGCTAGGACTTTGAATACTATTTTGAATAAGTAGGGAGAGAGTGGGCAGTCTTGTCTAGTCTCTGATTTTTGTGGAATTGCTTCAAGTTTCTCTTCATTTAGTTTAATGTTAGCTACTAGTTTGCTGTCTATTGCTTTTACTATGTTTAGATATGGACCTTGAATTCCTGATCTTTCCAAGAATTTTTTATCATGAAGGGGTGTTGAATTTTGTCAAATTCTTTCTTAGCATCTAATAAAATGATCATGTGGTTTTTTTCTGTGACTTTGTTTATATAGAAGTCCATTGATGGATTTCTGTATATTGAACCATCCTGGAATCCCTTGGATGCAGCCTACTTGATCATAGTGGGTGATCGTTTTGATGTGTTGTTGGATTCAGTTTTTGAGAATTTTATTGAGTGTTTTGCATCGATATTCATAAGGGAAATCAGTCTGAAGTTCTCTTTCTTTGTTGGGTCTTTGCGTGGTTTAGGGTCTATAAGTGTAATTGTGACTTCAAAGAATGTATTGGAACACTCCAGAGACCCAAATAATACTATTAAAAAATGGTGTTCAGAGCTAAACAAAGAAATCTCAACTGAGGAATGTCGAATGGTCGAGAAGTATGAAAGAAATGTTCAACATGCTTAGTCATCGGGGAAATGCAAATCAAAACAACCCTGAGATTCCACCTCACACCAGTCAGAATGGCTAAGATCAAAAACTCAGGTGACAGTAGATGCTGGCAAGGATGTGGAGAAAGAGGAACACTCTTCCATTGTTGGTGGGATTGCAAGCTGGTACAATGACTCTGGAAATCAGTCTGGAGGTTGCTCAGAAAATTGGACGTACTACTCCTGGGCATACACCTAAAAGACGTTCCAACATATAACAAGGATACATGTTCCACTGTAGGGCTCTGATGCCTGGTGCTCTCCACAGTGATCTCTGCACCAGTTAGGAGTGTGGGTTCAGGCGACAGGAGAGAACTCAGGCAGGGAGAGGAGACTGCTCCTGCCACCTCTGCTGCTGGTCCTGCTCCTTTCTGCTGCTGCTGCTGCTGCTGCTGCTGCTGCTGCTGCTGCTGCTGCTGCTGCTGCTGCTTGAGTTGCTTATACAGGCTGAGCCAGCAGGAGACTGACTATCTGGCAAGGGGCACAGGGAAGCTTCTGATGGTGATTTGGGAAGACTAGATCTCTTCCCCAAGTGGCAGTGTTACAGCTCTTATGACAGAAGCTCTCAGACAAATGGAATAAAAATTCTGCACACCTTTAATTCTGACCATGACTCTTAAATACAGTTTTTTGGATGGGTCAGTGTCTGACAGTAGGTACTTCCTATCGGTTTGGCCTGAGAGCTTGGGAGACCTTATCTAGATATTTGGAGATGTGGTCCTCCTATGATTGATCTGTATTGAGCCTATGTTTGGGGCATTGTCTTCTGTGACTGATCTATCATGGGCCTATGTAACCTGTGGTCACAGCCTCACCTGGGGAGGAGGGACTAGAGGCATTGCCTGACAGGACTGTTCTGTCTCCAACCTATCTACAGGGGTCTTTGGGGGAGAGAGGCAGCTACATGAGGCCCTGATATCCTGGGAGAATGGGAATCTGCCTGCCATTCCTTTTAGGTTCTCCTGTGGATTCGACCTAGCTCGACCAGGAATCAGGGTACCTTTCACAGCCTCCCCACCCCACATTCCACTATATTCATAGGAGCCTTATTTATAATAGCCAGAAGCTGGAAAGAACCTAGATGTTTTCAACCAAGGAATGGATACAGAAAATGTGGTACATTTATACAACGGGTTAGTACTTGGCTATTAAAAACAATGAATACAATGAAATTTTTAGGCAAATGGATGGAACTAGAAAATATCATTCTGAGTGAGGTAACCCAGTCACAAAAGACCACACATGGTACGCACTCACTGATAAGTGGATATTAGTCCAAAAGCTCTGAATACCCCAGATACAATTCACAGACCATGTGAAGGTCAAGAAGGAAGACCAAAGTGTGGATGCTTCAGTCCCTCTTAGAAGTGGGAACAAAATACTCACAGGAGGAAATACAGGGACAAAAAGTGGAGCAAAGACAGAAGGAAAGGCCATCCTGAGCCTGCCCCTCCTGGGGATACACTCCATATGCAGCCACCAAACCCAGTCACTATTGCTGATGCCAAGAAGTGCTTGCTGACAGGAGCCTGAATTGAATGTCTCCCGAGAGGCTCTGCAGTGAACCATCAGACTCCGCACGGGGACCCCAATGGAGGAGTTAGAGAAAGGACTGAAAGAGCTGAAGGGGTTTGCAACCCCATAGGAAGAACAACAATATTAACCAACCAGATCCCCCAGAGCTCCCAGGGACTAAACCGTGAACCAAAGAGTACACATGGAGGGGCCCATCACTCCAGCCGCATATGTAGCATCAACAGAATGAGAAGCCCTTGGTCCAGTGAAGGCTGGTTTCCCCAGTGTATGCAAATGTCAGGGTATTGAGGTGGGAGTGGGTGGTTGGGAGGGGGGACATCCTCATAGAAACGGGGGTTGGGGGTGGATGGGAGAGTGGGGAACCAGGAAAGGGGATAACATTTGAAATGTAAATACATAAAATATCAAAAAAGGAGGAAAAAAAAAAGGAAAGAAAACATGAAAGCAAAGAGTCAGAAGCAGTTCCTAATTGAAACAAATTTCTTCTCTTTTGCAGCTCTTTAGTAAACCGGGTCTCTCATACCCAATACACTTAGCCACATAGCATTTCCCTTTCCAACCATTCCAATCCCCTTTTTTCAGAAGAGAAGGGAGCAATACCATGAACAAGTCTAGAGGACAGTAGACTGTTTTAAGTATAATCTGCTGTGTTTCAGGAAGTCTCTGTGGCAAATACTTGGCATTCTCCTTGACTGTATTTGATCTTCAAGATCCCAGGTCCTAATATTTATGAACATCGTTATCTGAAATGTTTTACTTGAAAATTTCTTCCAGTGTTTGCAAGTATAATGGCGCTCTGTGTTTGCCTCGTCCCACAGCAGCTGCTCCTTTCCTGCCTTGTTTACGTTATCTTCCATGATTCCTGTTGAAACATCATTCTTATCATCATTATGTGTTACGTTCCTCCCTCCCCCTTTTTTCTCCCTCAAAGCCCTCTCAAACACCATACCTTAATAAATATTGGTGCTAAATTATTATTTTGAAACATGATTACTACAATCAGAATTCTGAGAATCAGCCCAATTCTTGCACTAAGAAATACTGGGAACATAAAAATTGCAATAATTTGTGTATAAAAACAACATTTTGTGTGTGTGTGTGTGTGTGTGTGTGTGTGTGTGTGTTCGCGCGCACGCACACACGCACAAAAGACTGAAAGATCGGAGAAGGTTGCTGGGCATTTTCCTCTGTTGTTCACTTCATGTACTTGATCTGAAGCCCTCATCCTTTTTTTTTTCCTAGACTGGTAGGCTAGCAAACTCCTAGTGTCTATCTGTCTCTGTCTCCCACAGCTGGACAACAGGCACACCGTGGGATCTTAACTCAGGTCCTCATACTTGCATCGAAGGTAGTTTAATCTACTGAGCCATGTCTTAGGCAGCAAAACAATGCTACTTGCATGGGAAACAGCTTAACGACAGTTAAAGGAGAGTTTTCAATGTTTACCAAACACAGCAAGTAAAGCAACAGAAAATATCATTCCCTATAAAGCTGACGGTAGGTATTTATTATTTATTTATTTATTTATTTATTTATTTATTTATTTATAACTAAGTAGTTAAGGCTAGCCTCACTCTTGCTCTGTAGACCACAATGGCTTCAAACTCCTCCTTGCCTCAGATTTGTGAGTGACAGAATTACATACAGGTCTGTGCCATCATGTGGCCTATAGTTTCTTTCTCAGGTTTCTTCTTGCTAGTAGTATAGAGACTTTACTTTATTAGAAGATCTTTAATCAATTTCTTATTGACCAGTGCCTAGGGTAGATCCTTAATATTTGCCATGCTTTAACAAAATCCTTCATTTGAGTACATTCACTTAATCATCACTCATGATTGCTGGTGTCAGGTCTGAAGCAGAAAAGTGGTTAAAACACTGCATTGGCTAGCAGACCTAAAAAATTAGCATAATTACTATTTTATACCTTAAGCAAATATGCATACATTTCCTACCTGAACTGTCCTGAATTTTCATAGCTTAAATTTATTATATTCTTTGAGAACAAATTATTAACCCCATGCCTTTTTATTGGTTGTTTTCTGAAAGCATAAAGCAAATGTATTAATCTACCCCGACATTCGAAATAATAAGCATATTTGAAGTCTTTACAGAGAAGATGTGTTCCTAGCATATAAGAAAGAAAAATTAATCAGAGGGTGAGAGAGCACTGGAAATGAGAAATAAATAAATTAAACTAATCAAATGTTCTCATTAATTTTAAAGAAATACAAGCCATTTCATAAGCCATGTATCTCTCTGGCCCTCATCTTAAAGAAGATTAAATTATGTGTTGACTTAAGCTCCTTGAAGTTCACCTAATTTATCATTTTATAAAATACATGGCCTTCCATTGATTTCTTATGAACATGCACATCCGCCTATTGTTCTAAGCTTTATGCCCAGGGAGCAGGTCCCCCAACCTTTGTCCTCTGCAAAACAGTTCTGGTTATCACCAGAAGAGATGCTGTGAAAATAATGGAGGAGAAGAATGTACCCAGTGTTGAACATTCCATTTTGGGGTAACTGTTCTCTCCTTGTTTATCTCACATGGCCAGCGCCAGGTCCAACCACTAACCAATCTCACTGCTTCTCCATTGCCGCTATCCGCAGGACATATCAAATCACCTGAATGATCAGATTCAACCACAGAAGACACTCGAAGTCTCAGAAAGTTAGGCTCTTTTTCTATTTGTATTTATGAGGTTTTGTGTGGTAAGAGTACCATTTGCAATTGACAGGAATTATTTTATCTTTTGAGAAATTGATAAAAGAAGACACTAACTCACATGGATGCCCAGAAGAGTAACCTGTCAGAACCTGTCACTTTCATGTCAAAACACTACTCAACTTAAGTTATATATTTGCATGCATGTATATATACATTTGTATGTTATGCACATTAATGTTACATATATGATATGAACATATGAAATGACTTTATGAATATACAGTCCTATAAAAGTTAGATTTTAGATCGTTCTTACGCTTGGTGTTGAAACCATTCACAGTGTTTTCATGTAGTGAGTGTAGCCTTCTCTTTTGAGACAGCTTTCTTTGATTAAGTTGGTGGCGTCTTACATTTCTTCTATTACAAAGTCAAATGATTTACTATTGATTTCACTTTGAACCTGAAGTAATGATATTGTGTTGGCAGACTATAATGAACGTGGATCCAAGTGTTGCCCTAGGGTTTATTCTCACGCTAAGCCCTTTTCCCATGTAGCCAATGCGAGTTATTTTAAAAAATTAAATAATTTTGAAAGGATTCATGTTATCTTCTTGTTCCCAGTAAGCCCAGAATTTTCAAGGTGCTATCTTAAGATGAGAAAAAACCCTCAGACGTAAGTAATCCTGCTGGAAAGATTATATAGGATTTGGTTTAATCCTTATTTTTTTCCACATTTTTATCTTTGACTTTCATCAAGCTAAATCAATGAATATGACGAGTAGCGGGGCTCTTCTTACCTTAATGGACTTTTTAAAGCATCAGCTAAAGCCTGTTATATTTCTCATTTAGAATCTTAACTCCCCTTAATGAAATGTGTTCCTAAATTCTTCTCAGATATGTACTTAGAAAGGATTCCTATAGCTTCAGCGATGTCTTGCACTGAAAATGAGAAACAGATTTAAGTCTAATTTACTTGATTGAAATCTTTAAATTTTTTATTTGCCTTATAATTGATTTTTTGGCTACTGATTTACATTAATTATTTTTTGACTCCTTTTGTAAATAGGTTTTCTATTTGCACTTTTGCTTTTAAGGTTCCAGAGTTGATTTAGATTGGAAAAGCATGAAATAAACAGAGCCGAATTTCGTCAAATGTTTAAACTATGATCAGAGGAGTAATTAACATACATATTAGGTTGACTTATAGAAGCTAAGAGGGGATGGTGGACACCGAGGAAACAAAGCTCCTTAAATCAACAAGACCGGTGTGCTTATGACCTCACAGGGAATGAGGCAGCATGCGCTTGACCTACATGGATGTGTACCAGTTGGGACCTCGAGATGTAAGAAGTGGACGCCAGCCCTCAATGCTAACCCAGGAGCTATCTCCAATTGAGAACCACTTGCAAATGAAAATGTAGTTGCCTCTAAGGGAGTCTCACTCAATGGCGTCTTTGGAGACCCCTTGTCTCATAACGGTATGTCAGGGCTCTCCTTTAATAAATTGTGTGTTATATATTACACACACGCACGCACACACACACACACACACACATTCTCTCTCTCTCTCTCTCTGTCTCTCTCTCTCTCTTTCTCTCTCTCCATGATGGCATCTAGTTTACTATTCTTACAGGTTTTCTGAATATGTGAATGAGGGATCTCTCTTTCTTGCACCTTCTCTTAGGCTCTTTTCCATTTTTTCTGTTCCGTTCCAGTGCATTGTCTTGTTTTATCTTTTATTTTTATATTGTTCTATTTTATGTTATATTATTATCATTCCATACAAGCCTCTTTGTTTTCTAATGGGAGACAGAAAGGGGGTGGATCTGGACAGGAGGTAATGCGGAGGGGGAGCTGGTAGGAGTAGAGGGAAGGAACACCATAATTCGGATATATTAGGTGAGGAGAAAAGTCTGTTTTTACTGAAAGGGAAAAATGTATAATCAAAAGTAAATAACCCACCCCTCTGATTTTGAATGTCATTGTTTTGCCTAAATAATTTTGACAATGTCCCTTGGCTTATCTATCTCTATTCTATATAGATATTATCCTTTTCACTCAAATATCTGTCACCAAACAAAGACAAGCCAACAGGAAAGAAAGTGCTATTTTCATCTTAAGTCTCACAACTGACTACCTTGAGGCTCCAATGGACACAAAGAAATTTTCTACAAAGTGAAGAAAAGTGCCTTTAGAACAGGTAGTCGATAGTTTCCAATGACTTTGATTTAATACATGATACCAATTTCATTCAGATTGTTTCTTGAAAAAATTGCTGGGGCAACCGAGGTCAAAAACAAATGAATTGAGCCTGCAAGGTGATAGGAGCTTGTTCAACTTCAAGGAGCCACCCTTCTTGTGACCTACGCTGCTAATCTTGGGATGAGACCGCCTTTGCTGTTTTTATTATTTGAAATATTCAAGCAGTAAATATTTGATGAGATAATAAATGTAAAATGGTCTGGAAAAATGTAAATGTTGGTGATGATAATGATGACAGCTTTGATGAGGGCTCGGGCTGAGATGGTTTATTTGCACTGAAAAACTAAACCGTAAAAATTTAAAGATGTTAATGGTGAAGGAAAGGGATGCTTATAATTATACTGTTGGGCTCCTACAACGCATCAGAGTTCCATGCTAAATATTTTATTTTACTTTGTCTGGTGGAATGTATAACAAATTTAGTTCATAAATAGGAGAATCAGTCACAAACAAAATGAGATTATAGGCTTAGATTTTTCAAAACCTTTTAATAAGGGTTATTGAATGTTTCAACCCCACTTCTAGCCTGTTGTCCAAAGATAGGGACTAGGGGATATGGGATCTCTTTAGAAGCAGTTCTTTGGGGAGAATCTAATCTCTGTTGCCAGGAAACCAGAGTCCAGTTCAGTAGTGTCAGGATGCCAACAATCCAGGTCAAAAAAAATGCCACCAAACACAAATCAGCAGCAGCAGCAGCAGCATGATCCAGCAGAAACTGCCAGGCCTCTGCTGAATCAGCACAAGTTGGCCTGAACTACAGGAACCAGCAGAAAGACCGGGAGAAGTTCTCTGTAGTTCTTCTCTCAACAAAGTGAAGATCAGCAAAGAAGCAAAACCAAGGAAGCCAGCCTTTCATGGCAAGCAGTGCAAGTGCCATCCCTGCTGCGTATACTCTCTCCAAGTATCATGTGTCTCCTCATGGGTCTTTTGCTACAGCAAACTATCACAGGAGTCTGCATCACATGACACAACCGGAAATTTCCGCTTTGGGAGACAGAGTCTATAAACTTAGGAACAGTGGTAAAAACTTAAGTGTTTGGTTCCAGATTCTAGATTCCTATCTTGTGTGTTATATTTAAAGTAGGAAGGGTGAATTACTGAGGACTCCACCTAGGAAGAGTAGAATCTCATTAGTTCACTGTCAGTTTCAGTTCCAAACCAGGATAAACCTACACCGAACCCAATTTAGTTGATAATATTTCTTTGAACTTGGGATGCAACATTACTACCATTCTTGCCCATAGCCAATAAACAGTATAAGCTGTTGAATTATTAAGCCAAACCACCCTTTCCTGCAGTCTGGAAGAGGAGGACGATGTCTCAGGATAGCTTAGGGTAGTAGTGTTTGGTGGTAGACAATTCGACAGTGTTTAGTGAAGCTTTCAGGAAATGTCTTCTTGAGACACTCAGGACCCTGGGATCCAGTTCTCTTTTTTAATGTAGATGACAAACCAGTCTCTCCCTGTTGATGTTTAAGTTTTTTCTTTGTGAGCAGTCAGGTTGGCAGTCCCTGGGTTGAATTCAGATCTCTGAAGAATGTAGGAGTTTTGAGAGATTTTTTTTTCCCTTTTCATTTTAACACAATCAGTAGAGAGTGCTTCATTTGTATAATAAAGGAGCAATGTGAGAGGAAAATGGTCACAGTATTTCAAGGGCAGGCTCATTTCTGCCAGCCAGACTATGTCAGGCGTGAAGGGCACTTACATGGTGACAACTGTGTGACTCCAGCAATGGCAGTCCTCACCATTATCACCTTCAGACAAGACCTGGGGAACAAACTAGAAGGCGGTTGTGAGAGATTTAACAAATTGACTTGAATATTAAAGATTCAATTAGACACATCCCTTTGACTTTGTTTGCATAGCTGTTGAAATGTGCGCTTTATAAAGGGATTTCAGCTTTCGAGTGCAAGGAGGAGAAGAATCTATGTGCTGCCTATGCCGTTTTACAAGCGCAGCTCCAGCATCAGACTCTCTTAAAGGAGAAAGCAGTTCTTTACCTATAAATTACCACACGGACAAACCTCCAGGAGTGAATTCATCTTTTTTATACGTTTTTCTTGTTACTTATTATAGTACTTAAGGTTCTTTAAAACGTCAAAACACCCTTCTGTCTGGCTATGGGCCCTTGATCTGTGATCCATGTTAGTTTTCATTATTTTTAAAATTTCATTATTTAATATTTTCATCTACAAGAGTGGGAGTGGTCCAGTTTATTTTCATTTCATTCTTCCTAGTGTAAGACCAAGGATTTGTGGCTGGGAACATGGGTCATCTAGCTTGAGAAAGCAATTCCAACTAGACACAAGATTCTCATGTGTCTGATCATAGCCTTCAGTTCATTTTCCAATACTGAATGCATCTCATTTATCCTCTTTGTTAATATGTATTTTCCTCTCTCTCTCTCCTTTCTAATTTTCCTCCCAGGTCCCTCTATTCCCTCCCCCTGACCTTGTTATTGCTTTCTTCTCCCTCCCAAGTGGGACTGAGGTGTTCTCACTTGGGCCCTTCAGCTTGTTGACCTTTTTGAGTTCCGTGAACTGTATCTTGGGTATTCTGTACGGTTTTTTTGGGGGGGGGCTAATATTCACTTATTAGTAAGTATATACGGCATATGTCCTTTTGAGTCTGAGTTACCTCAATCAGGATAATATTTTCTAGTTGCGTCCATTTGCCTGCAAAACTAGGATGTCCTTAGTTCTTAATAATTAAGTAGTATTCCATTGTGTAAATGAACCACATTTTCTGTATCCAGTTCTGTGTCTGAGACATCTAGGTTGTTTCCAGCTTCTGGCCACTATGAACATAGTGGAATACATGTCCCTGTGGCATGGTGGGGCATCTTTTAGGTATATTCCCAAGAGTGGTATTGCTGGGTCTTCAGGTAAATCTATTTCCAATTTTCTGCAGAACCTCCAAATTGATTTCCAGAGTGGTTGTACCAGTTTGCAATCCCACCAGCAATGGAGGAGTGTTCCTCTTTCTCCACTCATCCTCACTAGCATGTGTTGTCACCTGAGGTTTTGATCGTAGCCATTCTGATTGGAGTAAGGTGGAATCACAGGTTTGTTTTGATTTGCATTTCTCCGAGGGTTTTGAACATTTCTTTAAGTGTTTCTCAGCCGTTTCAAGATTCCTCTGTTATAAATTCTTTGTTTAGTTCTATACTCCGTTTTTGATTGGGTTGTTTAGCCTTTTGGTGGTGAGCTTCTTGAGTTCTTTATATATATTGGGTATTAGCCTTCTATCAGATGTGAGGCTGGTGGAATTTTTATTTCCAATCTGTAGGTTGCAGATTTGTCTTACTAACTATGCCCTTTTTCTTAGATTTCCAATTTCATGAGGTTCCATTTATCAACTCTTGATCTTAGAGCATTCAAGTTCTGTTTTGGAAATTTCACCCTGTGCCAATGAGTTCAAGGCTCTCTCCCACTTTCTCTTCTATTAGACTGAGTGTATCTAGTTTTATGTTGAGGTTCTTGATCCACTTGGATTTGAACTTTGTGCAAGGTGTCAAATATGGGTCTATTTTCAGTTTTCTACATACATGATATCCAGTTAGACCAGCACTATTTAATGAAGATCCTTTCTTTTTTCTATTGTATATTTTTGGCTTCTTTGTCAAAGATCAAGTGTGTGTAGATGTGAGGCTTTATTTCTGGGTCATCAGTTCTATTCAATTGATCAACCTGTCTGTCTCTGTACCAATACCATGCAGTTTTTTTTTCTTATCACTATTGCTCCGTAGTAGAGCTTGAGCTCAGGGACGGTGATTCCCCCAGCTGTTCTTTTATTGTTAAGAATTGTTTTCACTATTCTGAGAGATCTCTCCATTTTCTGAGATCTTCGATTTCTTTGTTGAGAGATTTGAAAATATTGTCATACAGATCATTCACATGTTTGGTTAGAGTTGCCTCAAGATACGTTATATTATTTGTGGTTATTGTAAAGGGAGTTGTTTCCCTAATTTCCTTCTCCACCTGCTTATCATTTGTATAAAGAAAGGCTACTGATTTATTTTAGTTAATTTCATTTCCGGCCACTTTGCTGAAGTTGTTTATCGGCTGGGGTTGAATTTTGGGGGTAGCTTATGTATACTATCATATCTGCAAATGGTGAAATCTTTAATTCTTCTTTGCCAATTTGTATCCCCTTGATCTCCTTTTGTTGTCTTATTTTTCTAGCTAGCACTTGGGTACTATATTGAATAGATATGTGGAGAGTGGTCATACTTGTCTCTTATTTCAGTGGGATAGCTTCAAGTATTTTTCCATTTAATTTGATATTGGCTGTTTGTTGCAGTAAATTGCTTTTATTATGTTAGGTATGGACCTTGAATTCCTGATCTCTCCACTACTCTTAACATGAAGGGGCATTATATTTTGTCAAATACTTTCACTGCATCTAAAGAGATGATCATGTGTTTTTTCTTTGAGTTCGTTTATATGCTGCATTACGTTAAGGGATTTTCATATATTGAATCAACCTTGCATCCCTGGGATGAAGCCTACTTGATCATGGTGAATGATAGTTTTGATGTGTTCTCAGATTCAGTTTGCAAGAATTTTATTGAGTAATTTTGCATTGATATTCATAAGCAAGATTGGTCTGAAGTTCTCCTTTTCGGTTGGGTCCTTTGTGGTTTAGCTATCAGAGTAATTGTGGCTTCATAGAAAGAATTAGATAGTGTTTCTTTTGTTTCTATTTTATGGAATAGTTTATAGAATATTGATATCAGGTCTTCTTTGAATGTTGGTTAGAATTCTGCACTAAATCCATCTGGCCCTGGGCTTTTTATTGCTTGGGGGACTTTTAATGACTTCTTTTATTTCTTTATGGGACACGGGCCTCTTTAGACAGTTTACTTGCTCTTGATTTAACTTTGGTATATTGCATCTGTCTAGAAAACCATCCATTTCATCTAGATTTTCCAGTTTTGTTGAATATAGGTTTTTGTAGTAAGATCTGATGATTTATTGAATTTCTTCTGTTTCTGTTGCTATGTCTCCATTTTCATTTCTCATTTTGTGAATTTCAGTACTGCCTCTGGGCCCTTTAGTTAATTTGGCTAGGAGTTTATCTATCTTGTTGATTCCCTTAAAGAACCAGCTTTTGGTTTTGTTCATTCTTTGTATTGTTCTCTTTATTTCTATTTGGTTGATTTTGGCCCTGAGTTTGACTATTTCCTGCTGTCTACGCCTCTTGGGTGAGTTTGCTTCTTTTTGTGCTAAAGCTTTCAAGTTGTTAGTATAGGATCTTTCCAGTTTCTTTACCCGGACACTTAGTGCTATGAATTTTCATCTTAGCACTGCTGTCATTGTTTCCCATAAATTTGGTTATGCTATGTCAACATTTTCATTAAATTCCAGGAAGTCTTTGATTTCTCTTTGTTTTGTTATGTTTTGTTTTGTTTTGTCCCTGACCAAGTTATCATTGAGTAGAGAGTTGCTCAGTTTCCATGTGTATGTGGGCTTTCTGTTGTTTTTTATGTTATTGAGGACCAGGCTTAGGCCATGGTGGTCTGATGGGATGCATGGGATTATTTCAATCTTCTTGTATCAGTTGAGAGTTATTTTGTGACCAATTATATGGTTGATTTTGGGGAAGGTACCATGAGCTGCTGAGAAGAAGGTGTACTTTTTTGTTTTAGGGTGAAATATTTTACAGATACCTGTTAAATCCATTAGGTTCATAACCTCTATTAGTATCACTGTGCCTCTGTTTAGTTTCTGTTTCAATGTCCTGTCTATTGGTGAGAATGGGTTGTCAAAGTCTCCCACTATTATTGTGTGGGGTTCAATGTGTGTTTTGAGCTTTAGTAAAGTTTCTTTTATGAATGTGGGTTCCCTTTCATTTGGACAATAGTTTTTCAGAGTTGAGATTTTTCTCTTGGTGGATTTTCCTTTTAATGAATATGAAGTTTTCTTCCTTATCACGCTTGATAACTTTTGGTTCAATGTCTATTTTATTGGATATTAGGATGGCAACTCCAGTTTGTTACTTGGGACCATTGGAAGACACTTTTCCATCTTTTACTCTGAGATAGTCCCTGTATTTGTTATTGAGGTGTGTTCCTTATATGCAACAAAATGCTGGATCTTGTTTACATATACAGTCTGTTTATGTCTTTTTGTAGGTGAGTTGAGTCCATTAATATTAAGAGATAGTAAAGACAGATGACTTTTGGTTCCTGTTATATTTGTTTTTGTAGGTGACCTTATGAGTTTGTGGTTCTCTCCTTTTGACTTTGTCGTGGGGTGCTTACTGTCTAGTCTTTTCAATTGTGTAGGTACCTTCCTTTTGTTGAAGTTTTCCTTCTAGGATTCTCTGTAGGGATGGACTGGTAGATAGATACTGTTTGAATTTGGTTTTGTCCTTGAAGATTTTAGTTTCTCCATCTATGTATGTTGATTGAGAGTTTTGCTGATTATCATAGCGTGGGCTGGCATTTGTGTTCTCTTAGAGTCTGCACGGCCTCTGACCAGGCTCTTCTGTCTTTCATAGTCTCTTTTGCTAAAGTCTGGTGTAATTCTGATAGGTTTACCTTTGTATGTTGCTTGGACCTGTTCTCTTGAAGCTTTTGATATTCTTTCTTTATTCTGTGCCTTTAGTGTTTTGATTATTATGTGATGAAAGGATTTTTTTCTGTTTCCATTTTTTGGTGTTCTATAGGCTTCTTGTACCTTTATGGCCATCTCTTTCTTTAGGGTAGGGAAGTTTTCATTTATGATTTTGTTGAAGACATTTTCAGGTACTTTTAGCTGGGAAACTTCGTTCTTGATTCCAATTATTTTTAGATTTGGTCTTTTTATTGTGTCCCAAATTTCCTGGATGTTTTGGGTTAAGAGATTTTTATGTTTTGAATTTTCTTTGACAATTGTGTCAGTCTCTTCTGCACTTGAGATTCTCTTTTCTATGTCTTGTATTCTGCTGGTGATACTTAAATCTGTAAATTCTCACTTCTTTCCTAGGTTTTCCATTTCCAGGTTTTCCTCCATTTGTGTTTTCTTTATTGGTTTTTTTCTGTGTGCTGTAAAATTATAAAAAATGCTGTCTTTTTCCTGCACTAGATCCAGCACCACAGTGCCTTAAGATATCTGGTCTTTGTCTCAGTCAGCAAATCATCTTACCCACTTTGCTCTATCCCATATTACAATGCTGATGGCTGCCCTCTGAGTCTGGCAACAATCTCTCTGCCTGTCTAGTTCCCAAGGCAGGTTGCCACCAGGCCAGACATACACATCCCAATTGCATGGCCGTCCAATCTCTCCAGCCATCACAAATGCAATTAAATTGCCACATGAAAGAACTCAGAACACAATAACTTCTGATGCAATTGATAATATATAATTGCCTACCTAGACATACAAAGCTCTGTACACATCCATCCCTTAAGAATATTCATAACAACCTGTAAATGTGCAGAGAGGAATCTTAACATCAGCCTCCATGTTCTCTTGGCTGCCTCCTCCCTCTTTCCTGTCTCCTTCTCCTCTCTAAAACTTTTCTCCTTCCCATCCTTCCTTCTTGTCCAATGACAGGCCTCATTCTATCTTGTACTTGCCCTCACCTGCATAATGACATCATCTTACATTTCTTCTACTTTTAGGTTTTGGACCATTTTATGTAATTCCTTCACCTGCTTTGATTCTGTTTTCCTGAATTTCTTTAAGGGTTTTGTTTCTTCTTTAAGGGCTTCTACCTTTTGACCTGTGTTTTCCTGTATTTCTTTTGGTGAGTTATTTATAGCCTCCTTAACAGACTCTATTATCTTCATGAGACAGGATTTTAGGTCAGCTTCCTGATTTTCAGGCGTGTTGGTGTATCCAGGGCTTGCTGTGGTGAGAGAACTGGGTTGTGATGGTGGCCACGTATATTGGCTTCTGTTGCTTATTGTCTTGAGCCTGCCTCTTGCCATCTGACTATCCCTGGTGTTTGCTGGTCTGGGTGTCTCTGTCTAGAGTATGCCTCTTTTGTCCCTGGGTTGCTTCAGGTCTCCTGGTAGGCCTGTGGCCCTGTCTGTAGCAGACATCCTGTGGGGCCTTCCATCGGTGGGCTCTTCAGAGGGGCAGAAAATCTGCTGTACTGTTGTCTTGGCTGCAGTAGATCTCCTAGGAGGCCTTCAGACTATTGGGTCTTCAGGGAAGCAGTCAAAGTGTTGTCCTTTGTGAAGCTGTTCTCCAGGGGATCCTGTGGACTGTGGTTTCTGTTTCCCTGTGTAAAGCAATCTTTTGGGTCAATTGCCCTGCATGACACAGAGCCCTGGGGAAGTCTTCAGACTGTGGTGTTGGTTGCCCAGTTGCCCTGTGTACAAAGCAACTTCTGGGATGCCTTCAAGCTGTGGTGTCCTGAGTTCAGTGGATCTCCTGGGATTTCTCTGGCTGTCGTGTCAGATTCCCTGAGTGCAGCAGATTTCCCAAGATGCCTCATGGTGTGGTATCGAATGCTCTGAGTGTAGTGGATCTTCTGGGATGCCTCAGGATATGGTGTCTTTCAGGAGCAGACTAGCTAGCAGTCTGTCCCAGCAGAAAGTACCAGGCAGAAGGGCTTGTTTATCTTCTTTGTGAGTCATGAGTAGATCAGCCCTCACTGACAAACTATGGTTAAGTTATACTGAAACTTGCATATTGTAGATCAGAGCTCGATATTGAAAAAGATTGAGAATGAAATGTTTGTTAAACAATGATTCTGAATTTTCTAGACACAACTGTGAAAAATGCATCCAAACTTAGCTAAATCATACATATATCATTTTATATGCTCAACACCATCATGGATCTTTGGTATCCACAAACTCCAAATTCCCAAATTTACCCAGAAAAAAAAAGTGTCTTGTGTTTCAAAAAATGCTTGTCTTGTAAATGTAAGGAACTCAGTTGAAATTAAAACCCACAAAGAAAAGACATGTCTGGAGGCATACATATGTAATCAAGGACTGTGTGGGAAGAGCTAAATGGATTCCTGAGGCTCACTGACTAACATACCTACCATACTTTTCAAGATCCAGGCCAATGAGAGTCCCTGTTCCAAAATAAAATGTGGGAGGGACATCCACAGTTGTGGCATCCACAACATATATTCACACACACACACACACACACACACACACACACACACACACACACACACACACACACACAGAGAGAGAGAGAGAGAAAGAGAGAGAGAGAGAGAGCTTGAAAACAAGCTCCAAAAGCTAGATGATCAAGCTTTGAAAGATGAAGTCATTGTCAGCTAAATTTCTTTTTACTATAATTATTACTGTTTCCAAAATTATTTATATGAGATTAGTATAATAGATTAGCATCCATTAAAAACAAATATATAAATTGTTATGTTACTGTTGATGTCTACTAGATAGATATGCATTTTCGCTATACATAGATATTTGGTCATGATTCCCTACACAACACACTATAACAACATTCACCTATCCCTCAGTATATAACATGTATTGGCCCCAGGATCCTGTAAATGTATGGCAAAGCTATAGAAGCTCAAGGTTCCAATAAAAAAATGAGGTACTTAAATGTAACAAATAAGTAGATTTTTTTATGCTTTATTTAGTAATTAGAGTAATCACAATACCTAAGACATAGGGACGGGTATACTTTGTTGGGAGAAAAATTATTTGGAAATGAATACCCTTCCATTTGAATCCCAGAAAGGTGAATAATCTTGGGAGAAATATGCTAGAAATCAAAATATACACTCTCCCTCTTCTCAGCTTTTACATAGCTCACAGATGTCTATGTGTTGGGAAAGGAGAGAGTCCATTAGCCTTCTTTAGCAGGACAGTCTTTGCTTGATTTTCCTATCTCAGTTCTTCCAATATATTTGTCACCAAAGGGAGAACATTCCAGATCAACTAGTTATCAGCCTAAAAGTTTAATATTCGTTTAATGAAGTAAATGGTTTATAACTTGAAAAAATGCCAATGGGAGAAGAATATAAATGAACAAAGTCAAAATTTAATTGTCAAATAAGCAAAGATTGAAGGACAGTGTCACAGACCATTTTCCCCAAGGCTATCTAAGAACAAGAGATTTGACTTCTGACACCTGAGGATTTGAAGTCACTCAGAAAGCAGCAAGGATACAAATCAGTATGGATGATTGATATAAACTTCAGTACTAGTTACGTAGGGTGGGACAACTCATTCAATCTGTACATTTTATATGAAGTGGGTTTTATTTTCAAATGACAAAGTTTTGGGTCCCTATTTTAAAAATGTAACTTTCTTTACTTGGTCTCTAAATATCTCTCGAAGCCTATATTGTTGCTGTCAGTGTCTACTTTCCGAGAAAGTGTGTATGGAAAAACACTAGAGTCTAGTAAAATTATAGCCTCTTTCCAAAGAGTTCCATAATGACCTGGGATGTGTACAAAATGATTTATACTACTGAGTCTCTATGGAAACACACCACATTTCAGAAGATATTTTTACAATTTTTAAGGAAGAAACATAAGTTGTGAGTCCCAAAGCAGCAACATACAGTGATTGCGAGGCAATGCTATGGGTTTGCAGCAACCGTAAATTGTGTTTTAGGAATCCCAGTGGAGCAAGTAGGAAATGAACAGGAAAAGTTAGTGTTAAAAATAAGGGGAAAATAAAATAGAAAAGCAGGTATGATGTGCCGACTTCCATATCTAGCCCTTAGAAAATGAACAAAAATTATTGCGGGTATGAAAGGTTAAAAAATAAAAAGACCCATTTTAGAAAATGGCAATATAAAATCTGTATAAAACTAATTCAGTAATAAACATTGTTTATGACTGTAAAAGGATTTAAAATATTACTAATCAAACTTCAGATCATCTTCTGGTTGGGAAAGAATAATTGACCTTATTTAGTAATCACAAGTAATTCAAAACTGATAGTAACTCCTCTTCACTAGGAGAACCTAAAGATTATATTCTTTTTTTATTGCATATTTTTATTTACATGTCTTTTTTTTCTCCATCTTTATTAACTTGGGTATTTCTTATTTACATTTCAATTGTTATTACCTTTCCCGTTTTCCAGGCCAACATCCCCCTAAACTCTCCTTCTCCCCTTCTATATGGGTGTTCCCCTTCCCATCCTCCCCCATTACCGCCCTCCCCCGAATCATGTTCACTGGGGGTTCTGTCTTGGCAGGACCAAGGGCTTCCCCTTCCACTCGTGCTCTTACTAGGCTATTCATTGCTTCCTATGAGATCAGAGTCCAGGGTCAGTCCATGTACAGTCTTTGGGTAGTGGCTTAGTACCCGGAAGCTCTAGTTGGTTAGCATTGTTGTTCATATGGGGTCTCAAGCCCCTTCAAGCTCTTTCAGTCGTTTCTCTGATTCCTTCAACGGGGGTCCCGTTCTCAGTTCAGTGGTTTGCTGCTGGCATTCGCCTCTGTATTTGCTGTATTCTGGCTGTGTCTCTCAGGAGCGATCTACATCCGGCTCCTGTCGGCCTGCACTTCTTTGCTTCATCCATCTTGTCTAATTGGGTGGCTGTATATGTATGGGCCACATGTGGGGCAGGCTCTGAATGGGTGTTCCTTCTGCCTCTGTTCTAAACTTTGCCTCCCTGTTCCTTCCCAAGGGTATTCTTGTTCCCCTTTTAAAGAAGGAGTGAAGCATTCACATTTTGGTCATCTTTCTTAAGTTTCATGTGTTCTGTGCATAAAGATTATATTCTAAGGTATGTAAGGACATTCATGATGGTGAATAGATGATAGAATATTAGTTGTCTATCAATGTTCTTTCTACTCACTGATTTGTGTCAGTGAGGCTGCACGGTGGGACAGGCAGGACATAGATGTGACTTGGTGCATTCTTTCATTATTTAGAGTTTTCATTTTTAAAGAATTTACCATATACGTGACCATTTAAAAAAGAAGATGGAAGGAGGAGAAGAAGAAGAAGAAGAAGAAGAAGAAGAAGAAGAAGAAGAAGAAGAAGAAGAAGAAGAAGAAGAAGAAGAAGAAGAAGAAGAAGAAGGACCAACATGCTCAAGTAGTTTAATTTTTCAATTTTTGAGTGGAACTTCTGCTATGCAAGTTAATAATATAGTCTCCTTTTCACCATTTTCTCTTGAAGGAATTCAGTGTCCCATCTGGTGAACTTAATCATCCCCTCTGGTCTTTTCCATATTCTGTACTAAATATTAAGGCACATTGTTATATCATTGAATGGAACTGCTAGACCATAAAAAATACTGTAAGCTTTTCAGAACTGTAATTTCCAAAAGAAAGAGACTTTAATAATAAAAGCATTTCACTGAAAACACTTGGTATTAGGCTGGGGGCAAGATATGGAAGGGTGGCTTGCTGGATCTTCCATTTCTTAGTGTGATTTGTGTAGTATAGCTTTGCCTTACTATACTTTCTTTAACAGTCCAGTCATTTGATTCTCTAGGAAAATATTATAATCCATAATTAGAATGATAAGACAGTTTGTTCTAGCTTTATAATTAAATTACATTAACTCAATAAAAATGTGGAAGGATGGTTAGAAAGCTGTAACACTAGTAATCATGTCTATAAATAATTATATTTCAGATATGTAATGAAATTTGTAGTTATAAGAGCTTAAGTTCCATCAAGTCATGTCCTTCACAGAGATCATGGAGAATGAAGTTTTGAAATTTGCTTTAATGATAGAGACTTCTCTGGCACAGAGCCAAACCTGGTTTTTTTCTTTATATTTTTTTAAAAAGTAATTAGTTAATTAATTTACTTTACATCTCTACCCCAATCTCACCTCCCTTTTCACCTCTCAGTTTTCCCTTACCCACCTCCCTTATTCCTCATCCACTCTTTCTCTTTTTCTCTTCAGAAAAAGGATGTGTCCCATTGATATGGACCAGCCTTGGCCTATCACATTGCAGTGAGATTTGGGGAAATTGTCCAAAGACAGGGAACAGAGTCAGAGACAGTCCTTGTGCCTGCTGTTAAGAGTCCAGTGTGAAGACCAAGCCCCATAATGTTTTCATACACACAAAGGCCCTAGGTCAGGCCCATGCATGTGCTCATCTGAGACCCTATGGGCCCAGGTTACTTTTTTTGTGTGTGTATGCTGTCCTTCAATCCACTATCTCCTAAAATTTTCCCTTCACTCTTCCACAGGATTCCTCAAGATCTGCCTAATGTTTGGCTGTGGGTTTTTGCATCTATTTCCATTAGTTGCTGGGTGAAACCTTTCTGATGAAGATCATGTTAGGCTCCTGTATGCAAGTATAGCAGAATATGAGGGATGCACTCCTCTTGGCATGCATCTCAAACTGGACCAGTTTGGTTGGCCATTCCCTTAATTTCTGCATCATCTTTAGGACTGAACATCTTGTAGGCAGCACAAATTGAAGGTCGAAGGTCTTGTGCCTAGGTTGGTGTCCCAGTCCCTCCTGGTTACAGGAAATGCTGGCTTATCTTTCATTGCTAGGATTCTTAGCTAGGTTCACTTCATAATTCCTGGGAGTTCTGGTGCCCTAGGTTCCTAGATTATTCAAGAGATATGCCCCACCCAGATTCCAGTTGTCTCTCCCAGTATACTCTAATAATTTCCTAACCCAGAAGATCCCTCCTGTTCTTATCCATACCCTACCCCATTCCAGTTCTATTTCACCCTCTCCGTGAGATTCATGTGGCTCCCTTGATTTCCCATTGTTTACCATCTTTGGGTCTGTGGATTATAGCATAATTAGTGTTTATGGCTAATATCCCCTTATAAATGAGTACATACCATGTTTATCTTTCTGGGTCTGGGTTACTTCATTCGAAAATGACCTTTTCTCCACCCATTTGCCTGCAAATTTTACAATGTCATTTTTTTTCTAACAGCTTAGTAATACTCCATTATGTAAATGTACCACAATCTCTTTATTAACTATTTGATTGAGGAACATCTAAGTTGTTTCCAGTTTCTGGCTATTACAAATAAAGCTGCTATGAACATAGTTGAGAAAGTGTCTTTGTGGTTAGGCGGAGCATCCTTTGGATATGCCTAGGGGTGGTATAGATGGGTCTCGAAGTGCATCTATTCCCAACTTTCTGAGAAACCAGTACGTTAATTTACAAATTGACTGTATAAGTTTGTACTCCCACCAGCAGTGAAGGACTGCTTGCCTTGCTTCACATCGTTCACAGCATGCGCTGTCATTTGAGTTTTTGATTTTAACAATTCTGACAGGTGTAAGACAGAATCTCAGAGTCATTTTGATCTGCATTTCCCTGATGGCTAAGGATATTAAACATTTCTTTAAGTGCTTCTTGGCTATTAGAGAGTCCTCTGTCAAGAAATCTCTCTTTACATCTAGAGCCCATTTTGATTTGGGTTATTTGCTTTGTTGATGTCTAGTTTCTAGAGTTCTTTACATATTTTAGATGTCAGAAGCGGGTTTGGTAAAGATCTTTTCCCAATCTCTAGGCTGTTGTTTTGTTCTACGGACAGTGTCCTTTGCCTTACAGAAGCTTTTCAGTTGGAGTCCCATTTATTATTTGAAAACCCTGATTTTTAATAATAATGAACAGTGGACATATTCCCCTTTTACCCCATTAGACTCTGAATAGGAATGGACATGATCATGAGCATGTTCAAATGCTATGTGGTCTTCTGAAGTTTTGACAAATGACATTGAGATGGTTCTATGTTTCACTCTTATACAAACTTTATTAATTATCTGACTGGGAAACATGTAGCATTAAGGCGGGGGCAAGAAGTAGAAGTGTGGCTTCATAAACCTGAAGAGTGAGTATATTAATTCTTAGAGGGACAGTATAGATATAATAATATGTATCCATAGAAGCCATATTTCTATTTCCTATTTCTAACTCAATGCTCTATCTAGATATGATTATGGTGTGTGTGTGTGTGTGTTTTATTAGACCAGCTCACAGGCTGTGGTCTGCCTGGTCTAATTAAGAGTACAGTAGTTGACCAGCTCACGAGGGTAGATGTCTCAGTTGGTCTTCATTCTACATTGAAATCCTGAAGAAGTAGACTCCAACAGTGAAGGACAGTGTTAGCAACAGAATTGCTAGATTGGCCAGGGAGAGTGAGGGCAAGCAGACACAAAGTACAAGTACTTTCATGTGGGCTGCCTGCAGACTGCACAGTCTAAATTTAGAGTGGATGTTCCTACTTCAAATGAACAAGTCAAGAATATCCCACATATGACCTTTTGCTTCATATGACTCTGGGTCAGTGGTTCTCAACCTGGGGATCAATCAATCCTTTCAAGGATCATCTAAGACTGTTGGAAAACACAAATATTTATATTAAATTTCATAGCAGTAGAAAAATTTCAGTTATGAAGTATCAACAAAAATAATATTATGGTTGGAGGTCACAATGCCATGAGGAGCTGTAGTAAAGGCTTGAAGGGTTAGGAAGACTGAGTGCTGCTACTTCAGATGTATTTCACCTGACAATCATGACTCGGCATCACACCTTCACCATTGATTAAACAAATACAAATAAGACTGGATCCTATTACTTTACTCTTAGTCTTAAAAGTTTTGATTTTTACAATATGTCAACCTCATTACTATTTCATTTTGAATAATAAAGTATGACTGATTAAGACTAACATTTTTAATTAATCAAATTAGAGACAAAATGAAGGTTTTGGTAGATTAGTGTGAAAATTCAAATGAGTACATAGAGTTTCGTTGTACCCTGCACATACACCCCTATTCAACTTACATCTTGCCTTAGGAGAATCTGTAATGATCATTAATTACATTTGGATCTTTTCTCCCTGGATAGGGATTATTATAGGGCTAAGACTTTTGTATGGTGAAGAGAAACTTAGGGTACAACCATAAGGTGCCATGCATTCTTAAGTTTGTGGAAACAGAGGGACACTGCATGTAGGAACTTGAGAGTGAGTGTTTTTGTTTTTAAAACAATATTTATTTATTTGTTTATTTATTTATCCATCTATTTACTTGTTTGCTTTTGGTTTTGTATCCCTGTTACATTGCTTAGCTCATCTTAACTTTCCCAGAGTCAAACTATTCTACTGTTTATCATAATTTTTATGTTGACAAGCTGTGTTAGCATTATCACAGACTCAAAGAACAACGACTTAATCTGTTAGTCTCTTGGTCACTTCTGCTTCCCATTACCTAGCAGCACATTTACATGGCTATCAAGGCATTGATGAACAGAAGTCACTGAACTGCTTCATTTTGTTCCACATTAAATGATGTCTCTGAACACCAAGGTTCTTGTTGTTTTCTTCTAAGCTAATCTCTAGCAAGAGTAAACATTCTGAAAGAACGGAGGTAGGATGTGTTGGCATTAGAAGGCTGGAAATGGCTTGGTATGCCCCTCTGTATATTTCAGGAGGAGGTAAGGTGGGAGGAACTAGAATAGTTTCAGCATTAAAGTTTTGATTTTTGTGTAAGCTTGCCTCCAGTTAAATTTCCCATCTATACATTGTGCATATAATTTTACCTGTAAGCATCATTATCTTTAATTAAAAAATAAGGGGTATAGGAACTGGAGAGAGATGGCTCAGTGGTTAAGAGAATCAAAGTTAGGTCCCCAGTTCCTTTACCATGAATCTCAGAAGTGACTATCTCTAGTTCCATAAAAAGTCAACATTCTTCTCTAGCCTCCAAGGGTATCTGCATAAACATATACACACAGATAAACCTGCATGTAAAACAACAGTGCAATAATTCCCAATCAATTGATAAGGACTGAGAGAAACTATGCTTTAAACGTGTACTAACAGCATGGACAAACTTACACTAGAATTACAAACAGCTTCATCGAGAGTTTACCGAGCCAGAAAGAGAATTGGAATTTGGAACAGAGAAAAAAAATGGAATTGAAATTAGTTTTGCAACCGTGTGTGAAAGATAACACCATAAGATCACGAGGTAGTTGTTGTATCTTTATACACCTCCACATGGAGTTCTGTATTTCCCCAATAAAAGTATTTTCTACTTTAGAAAAAGAAAAGAAAAATAGTTTTTGAGGTCAGGCCTACAGAATTGGGTACTTGATTGGAGAAGCATAAATGATAATTCTCTATTTCCTTGCATGAATGATGAATGGTATTCACAATGACTAGAAAACATGAGAAGAACCTTTGATGTGAGAGAGCATGGGTCCTGTCTGAGGTATTTCCTTTTGTCAAGCAGGAGTCATGTGTCAGCTGTAGCTTATGTTGTTTACATTTTGCTCTTGAATCCGTGTTCTCCTTCATGTTCACAAAGTAGACATTGTCCTCGCAGTAAATCTTTGGTTGTTCTTGTTGCTTGAAACACTGATTTGTAATAATTTGATATGACATTGTATGAATGAAGTAAGCATGTCAACGCTCAGGAAAAGCACATAATAATTGCATAGAGATGCGGCTAAGCATTGTCAGGATCTAGTTTAATCTGCTTTTCCCTTTAATTCTTTGAAAGAATTGAAGACTTGAAGAGTTTATAAATTTTTAAATGTTAAGATTAGATTGTTTCCTCCTTTTTCTCTTCCAGTCCTTCCTATGCAGCCCACTATCTCAAATTCATGATCTCTTCTTTACTTGTTGCATATATATGAATATATATGCATAAATATGTATGTACACACATATATACTATCTAATATATAGTACAATTATATGTATTATATGTATTTAGAAATGCATTTATGTATTTAGGAATGTAACATGTTATATTTCTAAATACATAAAAACAATCTTCTCAATCCCTATAAGGTTATTTCTATATTTGTGATTTTAGGGCTGACCACTTGGTATAGAATTAGCAGTTGGAGGCTTCTATTCTGGGAGAAGATTATCCACTCTCTGCCTTCCCCAGTAAGCTGTAGTTTTGTTTCTAAGGTTGAGGGCAAGCCATCTTTCCCCCTTTCATGTTATATGTACATTGGCCAGGTCTTACTTAGGAAGCTATGTTGATGAGATTTCAAGTATAGCCTTTCTGACATTTCTAGGACATACAAACTCACAGCAAATGTCTTGTTCCTCTGGCTTTTGCAATCTTTTTACTCCCCTTTCTGCAATGATCCATGGGCTTAGGTGAAGGAATTATAGTGTAGCTGTTATCAGACAGGACTGGACAACACCTAATCTCTTTTTCTCTGGATTTTGATCAGTTGCCATTTTCTGCAATGCTCTCCATATGTTACTAAGAAAAGTTCCGTTGTTGAACAGTGAGAGCTATATTTATCTATGGGTATAAGGACAAATACCTGGAGAGTAGTTAGGAATTATGTTGGTTTAGTAAAATGGTGGTCATAGGTTCACCTCTAAGATGAATTTGCTAGCCCTAGAGTATTTCCAAGAATGATTTCCCTCCCATTGATTGGGCCTTAGGTCTAATTTAAGAGGAGAACTATTGGTTCCCACCAAGGTGTGTGTACCACTGTTGCATGCTTCGGGTTATCAGGCCATATTAGTTATTGCATTTCATAGGCATCATAGCTTTGTAAGAATATTGGTTGCTTCCCTACATTGGGATTTCACATATCACCTCCTGGTTCCATGAAAACTCTCCAGAAAGGAGACTTTCACGTCAGACTCAGCTTAGCACCTCTGGGTCTTTTGCTGGAAATGGATGGTGTCTTTAGTAATAGGGCCTTATTTTATACCCCTGGGAGGAAACCAAGGACAACATTAATATCCAATAACATGTTATTTTGAGACTCCCAGGGACAACCTTGACAAAAAGGGGGAATCTTATGGCTGGTATTGAATTTTTGCTTAGAAGGTATATGGTTTTTAGATAATTTTCAGATCAGATGAGAAAAAAATGTATTTAACTGTGTGTGTATGTGTGCACATATATACAAAAGCTTATATGCATTAATGTAAGTAGATAGATAAAAATATAGATCCTAGTATAGGCACACAGGAAGGCTGGCAGATACAAGTTTTTTAAAGATCTATTTTAGAAGCTGTGTGATGCTTGCATAGCTCCGTTCTTCTTTTCTAGGCCAATGTAAATAAAGACTGTTCGTATTGCTCTTCCTGCCCTGGAAGAACAATCAGACAAAACACTATGGGAAAAATAGTCCCTCTTCATACTCTATTTTTGAGTTGTGTAACAGACACACTTCTACATAAGGATTAGAACTGTGATATTTCAAAAATTTTATAAATCTCTGCTCTAAAGTACAGGATCCAGGGTGGAGTTTTAAAGAACTAAAACAATTTCCCAATCTAGTGAATATGTCTCAACCTAAGGGAACAATGGGACAAAGTCAGCGCTCAGTGCTCTCTGCTTCCTAGGAGTTACGCTGAAAGGTTAGCTTTGTCTTGTCTTTTCTACAGTTGTAAGAAATAGCTTGGGAGGCCCGTTGTTAAGTTACATACAAAAGGAGAAAGCAGTTTAAGTTTTATTTGACCAAATTTTGAGTTGACTGTGTTTTAATGTTGGTATTTTCTAACATCAGATATATGAGACTTAAATTGTATATATGGTTGGATAACTTCCTTGCAGATATGTATAACCATTGAAATTCATAAAATGGCACCCGGATGTGTGCACATTCAACTCATACTGGTGACTATTGTGTCATCCCAAATGTAACAACAGTGAAGTAATTTATTTTGACTCTTCAGAAAGCTTCAACATTGAAAGTATATAAATGATCATTGTATAGAACCCCAGTGTTGACTATGTGGAAATTCAGAATGCATTTAGCCTTTTCCACTCATCTCTACTGCAACATCCTGACCTCTCTTCACAGACTTTCCTCAAACATTTTCAGGTCAATGTTTTATTCCCAAATAGAGGAAGTCGTAAGACATTTTCAGTTTTCAATCAGAAAAAAACGTTGTAAGAATAAAGTGAAAAGATCTATTGTGTATTTTCCTAAATTGCATTATTTTGAAAAGCCATACTACCATAGTATAGCTTGTACATAATATTTTCGTCATCTAATATACAGCATGTTCTGCTGGGTTAAAGGTTCCTCATGTTGCTAGGGACCTTTAACCCTTTCTCTCAGACTCAACTTCTTCTTAGGACTTTTATAACTTTTAATCTGTTCTTCATTTAAATGGAGTTTAACCTTCAAGGATATTTTATCAATGTGGGCATGTATTCTTTTAGAATTAGTTTTTCCCAAAGCCTCGTGATATTGTAGATGTCCATCCAGGTTAGCATTTATTTATTTATTTATTTATTTATTTATTTATTTATTTATTTATTATTCATTCGTCCATTAATTTTTCTTCTTTTTAATCAAATTTTTTTTCATAAAATATAATTTGATCATATTTTTCCTCACCCAACATCTCTCAGATTTGTCTTATCTTCCTCTACACCCACTTTCTGTTTCTCCCTGTCTCCAAAAACAAAAACAACAACAAAATTAAAATTAAATGCAAATAAAAATAACAAAAAATGAAACAAAAGCCATGCCCCCAAATATGAAATGGGTTCATTTTTTTAAATTGCTGAATTATTTAATTCTCTGATATATTTCTTTATTTAGCGATTAACAGAGTAAATGATTATGTTAAAGATTGTATTGGCTTTTTCCAAGTAAAGCTCATACAAACATGTGTGTACAGGTTTATATAAAATGAACATACATGTGTATTTCTTGAATTAAATCCCAGAGCTGCCCCTGTTTACTCACGTGGTAGTTGCATATTTAGTTTTTTTTTTAATTGCTAATCATTCTCCAAAGTAGCTGTGCTACTTTATGTTCCCCTAGGAATACATGAGTGTGTTAGCCCTGACAGCACAACAGCAATTTGGAAAGTTGAGGCAGAAGGATCACAGGAGCAAAGCCTGCTTGGCCTATGGAAATGCAAGATCAGGCTAGACAATTTAGCAACATTATCTCAGAACAACATGCATAAAAAATAGTTTGGAAGTCGTGTGGTAGAGCTCTTGTATCTCCAATGGCCTTCAGAAAGAACAGAAGTGTTCAAATGATATAGTTGTATCACATGCTAACCGTCACTAGCTATCGTATCATTATTATTTTATTTTTCTCATATATGCTATTGTGGCCTTGAATTTGTTAGGTAGTAAAAAGTGACCTTGGACTGCTAATTCTGCTTCTAGCCCCTGAGTTATTGTTGGTATGCACCATCTCATACTAGGTTTTATGTAGGCCAGAAATCAAATCTAGGGCCCTTCCTTCCTTCCTTCCTTCCTTCCTTCCTTCCTTCCTTCCTTCCTTCCTTCCTTCCTTTCATTAAGATTTTTTATTGGATTTTTTTTATTTATATTTCAAATGTTATCCCCTTTGCTGGTTTCCTGTCAATAAGACACCTATCACAATCTGCTTCAACTTCTTCTATGAGGGTGTTGCCTGACCCATCCACCCACCCCTTTCTGTCTCACAGCACTGACATCCCTTACACTAGGAGGTCGAGCCTTGGAAGGACCAAGGGCTTATTTTCCCATTGAGCCCAACATGGCGATCCTCTGCTACATGTGCAGCTGGAACCATGGGTCTGTCCATGTGTACTCTTTGGATGGAGGTTTAGGCCCCGGGAGCTCTGGTTGGTTGGTATTGTTGTTCTTGTGGAGTTTCAAAACCCTTCAGCTCCTTCAATCCTTTCTCTAACTCCCCCAATGGGGACCCTCTTCTCCGTTCTGTGGTTGACAAGCATCTGCCTTTGTATTTGTCATGCTCTGGTAGAGCCTTTCAGGAAACAGCTATATCAGGTTCCTGTTAACATGCACTTCTTGGCATCAACAATATTGTTTGGATTTGGTGGCTGTATGTATATGGGTTGGAATCCTGTGTGGGTCAGTCTCTGGATGGCCAATCCTTCAGTCTCTGGTCCAAACTTTGTCTACATATCTTCTCCTATGAATATTTCTGTTTCCCTTTTGAAAAAGGACTGAGGCATCCATGATTTGGTTTTCCTTCTTCTTGAGCTTCACGTGGTCTGTGGATTGTATCTTGGGTAACTCAAGCTTTTGGGCTAATATCCACTTATCAGTGAGTGTATACCATGTGAATTTTTGTTTTTGGGTTACCTCATTCAGCATGATAGTTTCTAGTTCCATCCATTTGTCTATGAATTTCTTGAAGTCATTGTTTTTGATAGCTGAGTAGTACTTCATTGTGTAGATGTACCACATTTTCAGTATCCATTCCTCTGTTAAGGAACATCTGGGTTCTTTCCAGCTTCTGGCTATTATAAATAAGGCTGCTATGAACATAGTGGAGCATGTGTCTTTGTTATACGTTGGACCATCTTTTGGGTATATGCCCAGAACTGGTATAGCTGGGTCCTCAGGTAGTACTATGATCAATATTCTGAGGAAACTCCAGACTGATAACCAGAGTTGTTGTAATTCTACCAACAATGGAGGAGTCTTCCTCTTTCTGCACATCCTCACCAGCATCTGTTGTCACCTGAGTTTTTGATCTTAGTCATTCTGGCTGGTATGACATGGAATCTCAGGGTTGTTTTGATTTGTATTTCCCTAATGACTAAGGATATTGGACATTTCTTTAGGTACTTCTCAGACATTCGATATTATCAGTAGAAAATTCTTTGTTTAACTCTGTACCCCATTTTTAATAAGTTATTTGATTTTCTGGAGTTTATCTTCTTAAGTTCTTTGTATATATTGGGTATTAGCCCTCTGTAGGATGTAGGATTGGTAAGGATCTTTTCTAATCTGTTGGCTGCCATTTTGTCCTAATCACAGAGTCCTTTGTCTTACAGAATCTTTGCAATTTTATGAGGTCCCATTTATTGATTCTTGATCTTAGAGCATAAGCCATTGGTGCCTTGTTCAGAAAATTTTCCCCAGTGCCCACGTGTTCGAGACTCTTCCCCACCTTTTCTTCTATTAGTTTGAGTGTATCTGGTTTTATGTGGAGATCCTTGATCCACTGGGACTTTAGCTTTGTACAGGGTAATAAGAATGGATCTATTCGCATTCTTCTACATGCTGACTTCCAGTTGAACCAGCACCATTTGTTGAAAATGCTATCTTTCTTCCATTGGATGGTTTTAGCTCCTTTGTCAAAGATCAAGTGACCATAGATGTGTGAGTTCATTTCTGGGTCTTCAATTGTATTCCATTGATCTACCTGCCTGTCTCTGTACCAATACCATACAGTTTTTATCACTACTGCTTTGTAATACAACTTGAGGTCAGGGATGGTGATTCCCCCAGAAGTTCCTTTGTTGTTGAGTATAGTTTTTGCCATCCTGGTTTTTTTTTGTTCTTCCAAATGAATTTGCAAATTGCTCTTTCTAACTCTATGGAGAATTGAGTTGGAATTTGGATGGGGATTGCATTAAATCTGTAGATTGTTTTTTGCAAGATGGCCATTTTTACCATGAGCATTCGAGATTTTCTTCAATTTCTTGCTTCAGAGATTTGAAATTCTTGTCATACAGATCTTTCACTTGCTTGATTAGAGTCACACTGAGGTATTATATACTATCTGTACTATTGTGAAGGGTGACATTTCCCTAATTTCTTTCTCAGCCTGTTTATCCTTTGAGTAGAGAAAGGCTACTGATTTGTTTGAGTTAATTTTATACCCAGCCACTTTGCTGAAGTTGTTTATCAGGATTAGTAGTTTTCTGGTGGAACTTTTGGGATCACTTAAGTATACTATCATATCATCAGCAAATAGTGATATTTTGACTTCTTCCTTTCCAACTTGTATTCCTTTGACCTCCTTTTGTTGTCTGATTGCTCTGGCTAGGATTTGAGTACTATATTGAATAGGTAAGGAGAGAGTGGGCAGCCTTTTCTAGTCCCTGATTTTATTGGGATTGCTTCAAGTTTCTCTCTATTTATTTTGAATTTTCTACTGGTTTACTATATATTATTTTATTATGTGTAGGTATGGGCCTTAAATTTCTGATCTTTTGGGACTTTTAACATGAAGGGGGGTTGAATTTTGTCAAATGCTTTCTCAGCATCTATTGAAATGATCATGTGGATTTTTTCTTTGAGTTTGTGTATATAGTGGATTACATTAATGGATTTCCATATATTGAACCATCCCTGCATCCCTGGAATGAAGCCTACTTGATCATGATGGATGATAGTTTTTATGTGTTTTTCGATTCCGTTTGTAAGAATTTTCCTGAATATTTTTTGTCTATATTCTTAAGGGAAATTGGTCTGAAGTTCTCTTTCTTTATTGTTTCTTTGTGTGATTTAGGTATAAGCTCAATTATGACTTCATAAAAGGAATTGGGTAGTGGTCCTTCTGTTTCTATTTTGTGGAATAGTTTGGACAGTATTGGTATTAGGTCTTTATTGAGCTACACCTCCAGTTTTGTTAATGCATATCCTATAAGCCCTCTTGATAAATGTGCAGTGGTGTCACATTGTCTCTTAAATTTCTTCTTAACAGTATCTCTGGTGATGTTGTACATCCTTTCGAGGGATTGGTTCCTCTTTTTCCAAATGGTTACAGCTACTCTCATTCTTTTGCATTGCATATCAATTTTTGAATGATCCCATTTTAACAAGGGAAGTCTTGGATTTTGAGATAACATACATCAAATCTGTGTATAAATTTAAGAATTATTTGCATGTTAGCCTTCTTTCGAATCTAGCAGTCTGTAAAGATGGCCTGTCATCTTATGAATGCACATTTTTATTTAATAATTGTTTACATAAGAACCTTTGTATGCTTTATTCAATTTGTACCTAAGATCCTGATGTTTGGGAGCGAATGTTTTACAAATTCCATGCCATAAATTAGGAAGTCTGCCTTTCTTCTGTCTTTTTGAGTATTTGTTGTTGTTTGTTTGTAAAGATTATATCATCTGGTATTAATTTTTCTTTAATATTTGATATCATGATTTACTGAAATGCTATATAGTTAAAGATTTCTTTTTGTTGAGCCTGTTAATTACAAACCACATTTTAATGATTTATGAAGAGTCTCAATTTTTTTTTCATACTGGTTGTGCTATTTTCTCTTAGAAACTTCCTTATTTCCATTAAATGTATGCAGAATATTTGTGTAATATCGTTTACCATCTTTCTAATGACTGTACTGGAAGTGGTTTCTAAAACTTTAGTGGTTTCTATGTTATCTTTTGTTATTGACTTCTAGTTTGATTTCATTTTCCTCAAAGAACATATTCTGTGTGATCCTACTTGTTTGCATTTTTGTGAATCCAAAAATGATCTACCATGAAATATATTTTATGTTAACCTGAACAGGATACATATGTTCTTCTTATCCAAGGGGCCGTTTTTTTTATATTACATCCTATGGGTTCTTGATACTGTTCATAATTTTCTGTGCATATATCTTATGAATTGTTGACAGGCAGACTGTGAAGTCTTTCAGTGTATTTGCGGATTGGTCAATTCCTTTCAATTTTATCTGTTTCTGCTTCACCTATTTTCAGCTCTTTGATGCATACATATTTAGAATGCTATGTCTTATTAAACGGATCATTTTATGCTTTTTAATGTCTTTCTCTGCACTAAATTTCTTGGCTATGAAATTTATTTTATCTGATATTAATATGTCAACTGCTTCCTATTGACATTTTTATAATAGATTTCCATATGCATCTTTTTTTGCTTCTGCCCTGCCTCTTCTGTTCTAAGTGAATTTTTGTGCATACACACACACACACACACACACACACACACACACACACACACATATATATATATATATATATATATATATATATATATATATATATATATATATATATATATCTCCACATGGTTAATTTCTCAGGCTTCTTCATCAACCTAGTCAGCATAGTGCTGCGCCTGAGGGTCTGAATATACATTTAGAGATGTATATCTCTTTGTACAGAGTGCCCCGTTTCTTTGGAAATCTGTAAGCAAGAGAAATAAGAAAAATACATTTATTTATGTTTTGCAGAACTGAAGTATATAATGTTAAATCACAGGGAGTCTGCTTCAATAAAAAGTTCATCATAAAGTTTTTAATATCAAAAATATACCTTTATATTCAGGTAGGTTTCACTTAACAACTACATATAGCATTTCTTTCCTTCACTTTTTGTAATAATATTTCTAAAAATTGACTTGATTTTGTTGAGTTCTTATTATGTGTCAGTATTCAGGGCAATAAATGCAAGACATAGAAAACGATTAGCCATCCATTTAATAAGTGAGTACTTGTTAAACATTCAAATATAAATGTCAAGTTGGTATTGAGATTCTCAAATAGACAGTTCAAGTTAAAACTGGAAAATAATTTAAAGTCACCAGTAGTATTATAGTATCTGAAGCTTTAGCTTGATTCGAAATTAATGAGGATCTGGGCATGTGCAGGACAATCATAAAGGATGATCGGGAAAGAACTTTACCAAACACTAGATAAAAGACAACTGAAAGGCTTGCTGTTGCTTCTGCTCTGAAGGCAACGAAATCATGTTTCAGCTTATTTTTCCTGGTTAAGGTTTCACTCTGTTAAATCCATATCTAAACATTGTGTGGCATAATTGCAAGTCTTCCTTCAAGCAACTACAGGCAAAGGATTTCTTCTTCACAGTCCTTCTTTCTGAGGAGTCTGACAATCGTGTTCTTATTACTCCTGCTTTTCTCCACCCTCATAGCTTCTTGGGCTGTGCATAGCCAGTTCTAACAGTGTTTCCCTGAAAGGTCTTCACAGTTAGCACTGATGGTCTCATCTAGTACTGCTAATCTTAAAACCAAAAGATAATAAGGATGATGTCATGCAGACTGAGTGATGTTTATCACTGCCCTTGTCAGCCACTCATCCCATATCTCCCTCACCTTCTGTCCATACCCTGCACAGCTCTATGTGTTTTGCTATCCCTATCTATAAGAAATATGAGCATAAAAAAAGAAATATGAGCATTAGGTTACAGTTTTCAACCCATGGGTGATTTAGTAACTCTCCATCTTCCCTCAATAAATTCTCAAACTGAAGGATGGGAGGGTATTTTAAAAATTAAATACTATAAATATTTTGAGTTCTAAGGATTTTTTTTATGAGTGCTTTAGGGGAAAGAAGAAGAGAGAAGCATCACAGGAACCCTTAGCCCATCAGTTGTATAAAGGGTGAGGAATTCTAGTATTTTTTGTCTCTTGTCAATCAGTTTTGTTTAACTGACAGGTTTCTATATGGGCTTTAGCCTCCTGGGACAGAGTTGTCATTCATCCCAGCACACCACTTTGGATAATGGCACCATTTGTAATTTGTTGATAATCAGCACATACCATCCAGTGAATAAGACCACTCGGCCCTTGAAGGTAAACCATGAAATGTATCAGCTTTTCTTGAATTGGTCAAGTATTCTTATTTAATATCAAGCCACCCATGTGTGGATTCTCTGGTAAACTGATTAGCTACATAGGATTTCTTTTGCTGCTTATTAGATATGAAACCGTTTCTTACTTTTAGGTCTCCTAAATACACAAGCTTATTGTCATCCAATAAGTTTATCAGAACAGTATTCTTAATTATAGAACAAATACCTTTCATCCCTGGAAGTAACCAACTCACAAGTCTCAGGAAGTCCCTGAAACAAGATTTGTAAATCCTCTCCTTTCTCAAGGTTATATATTGCAGTGAGGAGTAGGAGAGACTTTTACAACTGCTAAGCTGCTTGCAAGTCATTCAGAGAGCTCTACACTTGTAGATACACAGAGTTGGCAACAACTCTAGGTGGGCTTTTTGGTCATATAGCTTCCTTTTAATCATCCATGTTCCTGTAAACAACCCCTCATTTGTATTATTGTCATGTATTACCAGTAAGTCATTGGTTTCCTAGTTGGATTATTATTGTTGTAGAATTATTAATTTTGTGTGCCACTTGCAATGAATGGACATTTGTTCATACATTTTTTTGGAAATATGACATAACTGTCTACTGTCTGTACCTACATGGTGCTAGGACCATAAACAAGACTTTTAACATGGTCTTAATAATATGCTAATAGGTCCTCTTGCACCAAAACTTAATAAAAAATTCACAGCTTTCCCAACCTCTGGAGATGCCATGCATTTTACCAAGAGATCCACTACCTTTACGTCTCATTTACAGACTCCAAAATGGTGGCCCAATGCCCCACTTTGTGCATGGTCTAGTTCTGCACTACTCCATAGAAATATATGCACAGTACACATATAATTTAAAAGTTTTGAGTAGCCAAATTATATATAAAGAGAAATAGGAGAAATTATTTTATTTATCTAAATCTATCTGAAATACTCTCATTGTCATATGTTTACAGTATGAAATGCTATTTAAATGGGCCTAGAAAGATGGTTCAGCAGTTAAGAGACTGCAGCTCTTTCAGAAGGCCCCAGTTTGGGTTCCAGAATCCATATCTAGTGTCTTGCAAATGCTTGTAACTACAGCTCCAGCAGATACAATTCCCTCTTCTTAACTCTCTAAGCACCTGCATTCATGGACACATAAATTATTTTTACAGTAGTTAATATTTTAAAAAGATAACAGAAACCATGACTGATTCTTGTTTATACATGTAGTACTGGGTTCAAGGAGTGATCTTCAACTGAGCTTGGGCAGTCTGCCTTCATCTATTACTTCTGGGTAGAGAATTCAAAGTAGTATGGGCATGCCCAGTTATCTCTTAAGTAACAAAACAGATAAAAGGATATATAAGAAAAAGTGATAGAGATTTATCTTGCAATGTTCTAGAGCTAAAAATATGACAAGAATAAACGTATCATGTCTCCCAAGATCATGAAGTTCCAGAAGTATCCATGGTTACATAGGTTACCTGAGCACTGGCTACAGTCACACTATTTCCTTTTATCTGAAAATGCAGAGCAAAGCGAAGCAAAGCAAAACAAAACCATAGCCAGTATATGAGATACCATTCAAGATACTCCTAAAACTGTTTAACTAAGAAAGATGTGAACTGTTTATGAACTTTATTCTTTCACTGGGTGCCATGACATGTTGGTTCCCATCAAGGCCTGAATTATAGCTATATAGTTATTTACACTGGGTCTGTCGAGGGCATTTTAACTTATGTATTCACATCTCTGCCTTTCCGACGATCTGCTAGCCAAGCCTTGGGAGCGTCTGGATTGCTGATGCCTTTATGTTTCTTGCTTAGTGTGTGCCTCTGTTTGCTCAGCATTTATTTTTATGTTTAACAAAAGGATGTGGATTATATTATGTTATAATTGAAAGCCACCAGCACAGGCAGCCTAAATCCAATTCCTCTTCATTTCAGTCAAATTTCACATTCCATTACAACGGAATTAATTTGATGACCAAATCTGTTATGTTATTGCTTTCCAGCTAGATTTGTTTCCAATTTAACATCCTAACTATGCTTGTATAATGGACAATAAAACAATCTTTTCTGATTTGGGAAATACTCTTTATTCTTCATTTCTCTCTGCTTCACTGTAACATTTGAGCTGAGTTTTATGGAACAATCGCTTTCCTCATCTAATTACTGCAATTCCCTGGTAGATGGCCTCTATTGCCCTGCTAGAGCAAAATTATCATAAATACACAATGCTGCAGCCAGCATCTCCTCTTGCACATGCGTCAGTGAGCAAAGCAAGGCTTCTCCTCTCTAAATTGTGTTCTTGCTAAATTGACAATTTCCATGTGAACCCATCATGTCTCTCTATGACATCCCAACCAATTCCTGAGAAAGTTAATCTTGCCTCAGACGCTGGCTCTCAAGGCTCGGCTCCTCACTCCTGTCTGTGGCTGCACACAGACAAGAAGCAAGTTGAACTCTTCTAATTTAATATTTAGGCACCGGGTCTCTCTTCCAACCCAGAAGAGTTAGAGAAGAGTCTCCAAACAAGGCTGTCGGCACAAATGAAATGTGCAAACTCACAGAGCATCAAATGAGCATTCTCCTGCGGCTTGTTCTGTCCCTGTCATTTAAACGGAATGCCTGTGAGATCAGTACTAAGAACTTGAGCCCAGGTTTAGTTTTACATCAAAGGGAGAGGCATTTATTCCAGAAAATACTAGAACTTCATGAGATCTAGGAACATGTCGAGGCCAAGATCCCCTGAATCAGAGATTTCAGTTAAAGAATCTAAAGGGTTTCCCAGCAACTATATCTCTACCCCAATTGTGTCAGTGGCAAAGGATGTTTGTGAGCAAAAACCATCAGAGGCTGACTCCAGAACAAGTTGCTAAAGCTATTTATTTGGCTTCTAGAGTCAAGCGTACATGTTGGCCTCAAAAAAAATTTTCAAGTGAGGAATGGAGTTGCCATCCCACAGTCAAAAACTCTGACCCATAATTCCCATAATTGTTCCTGTCTGAAAGAACTGCAGGACAAAAATGGAGAAAAGCCTGAGGAAAAGGAGGTTTGGCAATGAGCCAAAGTGGGATCCAGCTCAAGAGGAGGCCCCAAGGCCTGACGCTATAACTGAGGCTATGCAGTGCTCACAAAAAGGGACCTATTACCCAAGAAGAAGCTGAAAGAGTCAGATGCAGATATCTACACCCAACCAATAGAGAGAAGCTGCTGACCCCTGTGATTGACTTGGGGAAAAGCTTGAAGAAACTGAGGAGGAGGGTGACCCTGTAGGAGGGACAGCAGTTTCAACTCATCTGGACCCCCAAGATCTATCAGACACTGGACCATCAACCAGGCATCATACACTAGCTGATATGTGGCCCCCAACACAGATACAGCAGAGGACTGCCGGGTCTGGGTTCAGTCAGAGAAGATGCATCTAACCCTCAAGAGACTGGAGGCTCCATGGGGTGGGGAGGTCTGGGGAGGTGGGGAGGTTGCAGGGAAGGGGTATTGGATGTGATTCAGTCAGAGGGTGGACCAGGAGGGGATAAGATCTGGAGTGTAAATAAAAGATTAAAGAAGAAGAAGAAGAAGAAGAAGAAGAAGAAGAAGAAGAAGAAGAAGAAGAAGAAGAAGAAGAAGAAGAAGGAGGAGGAGAAAATATTTAAGCTGTGCATTAGTGGCACATGCCTTTAATTCCAGCATTCAGCAGGTGGATCTCTATGGGTTCCAGGCCAGGTCTGGTCTACAGAGCAGGTTTCCAGGACAGCCAAAGCTACACAGAAATGTTCACTTCAACAACAACAACAACAAACAAACAAACAAACAAACAAAAATCCCAGAAACAGTCAAAGACCTAGATTTTATTTTTCTGGAAAGAAAGCTAACTTATAAAATCCCTTAGTGCAAAGGCAAGAGTTGGGGCAGGATCTCTGAAGGGACAGTCCATAGGAAGCAAACTGGAGAAAAACACAAAGGTACACAACAAGTTTGAATTTTTCTGCCATTAGAACAAAATGGACAGGAAGAGCAAATTTTATTTGCTGTGAACTAGAGCCCCAAACCTCTCTCTTTCCCCTGAGGATGCTCCTTTTTGCTGGAACTGTAGGCAGAGCTGTCTGTGGATGCTAAACAAGATTTTCGGAGGCAGAGATAGGAGCCAGAGACTTCTCGATCTACTGGCAGCTGAGCTGCAGAGCTGAAAACAACAGGGAAAAGTGAATGCTGGTATTCTGAGGTGCTATAGTTGTGAGTAATTCAGAAAATAGTCTTCATTAGACGTTAAACATTTAAATAAATTCTGAATGAGATCAAGTTTATAAAGAATCTCCTCACAGATTGCTCATTAATTATAAATGAAAAATTGTCAGTGTTCTCATCAAGAACATGGACTGACTCTTCTTATAACAATATCATCTAAATGCATCTAAGTAACTAGCTGTAGTACACAGAGACATGGGTCCACACTGGGACTAACATGATCCCTAGTTTTTACATTAAAATATGCAAGCTAAGGGCTGGAGAGTTGGCTAAGTGGTTAAGAGCACTGTCTACTCTTGCCGAGGACCACATTTTGATTCCCACGATCCACATGTCTCACAGCAATCTGTAACTCCAGCTCCTGGGGTTCTTATTTTCTCTCCTAACCTCTAAGGGCGCGCATGTGCATAGACTTACCTGCAGACAAAACCATCATACTCATAAAATAGAGAAATCAATAAATCTTAATGTTCTAATACATTTAATTTAATTGTGACCCAAATGATGCGATAATCCCTCCAAAACCATTAGACACTGTTTGTTACTGTGTTCAATAATGGCAGTTGGAGTAGTTGACTTGTTATATTATTTATTTGGAAAGGACTAAACACTTCTTTTCAACTTACAGCAAATTATTACTTCTGTGGGAGAAGTTATACACCATTTTAAATGTACTGCGGGAAAGGGAGCCAATCTTCAGTGTTCTAGCCAGGGTTTAGTTGTCCATGCTGCAGTAAGTAATTCCACAACCATGCTTCTTGAACCAACCCTAATTAAACTCAGTGGATTACAATAAATAAAAACTTGAAAGGAAAAGAGGGACTTATGAAAAGATAGAGTCCAGGAGGCACGAAAGGGGTAAGAGGGTAAACGAGGTGAGCATGATTAAAATATATGGAAAAATTTCAAAAGAATAAAATTTTATGAGCAAATGAAGTTCATTCAATTACATTTTGCACTTAGAATCATTGTTGTGTTAACTGAGCTTTAAGAGGCGATTTCAGAAGTGGATAAGGAAATCTGACATAGAAGGCGGCTATGCTGTATCGTTTCATTCACATAAAATCCAAAGAGGCAAAACTCATTCATGGTAGTCAGTGACCGGCTATGGATTAGCTTCATACCGAGGTGAGAACAGCGGTTGGAAGGCACCAGCCATTAATTTTATTTCCTCAGAAATAATCTAGTGCTTCTGCATACTGTGGGTTAAAGAAACTTAGTTTTCCTACTAAGAAATCATGCCACGGGGAATGATCTTCCAAGTCTCAAATGATTACTTGGAAGCGGACTTTCCCATCCTCCTCTATTTACAGTGGGTATATATGTCATCTTAGGAAATACACATCCACAAGGAGTGGGGATTTTCAAGCCTGCTGTGCTTTTCTAAGAACAAACTTTACAGAGAATTCTTTAAGATTTTTTTCTTTATGATTATGTTTGCATTAAAAGTGAGAGAAGTCTTTTTATTAAAACAAATGGCGGAGATGCTTTCTGCTGAACACTTGCTGATCTGCATGAAAAGCATTTTCTTTCCCCAGCTGCCTTTTGCTCGCACTGAATGCGTCCTCAGATGGGCGCCATGCTCAGCCATTGCTCTCTGTTCTTTCATGTTGAGCCGTGCTTAGAGCAGGATTAAGCTTTCAGCTTAACTGAATACCGAATTTTGATAAATTCAAGTGAATGGCTAATTCGAGAATATTCAAGGTGCATTATTTACAAAACTGAAATGAGTTTTCAATCCTTTCGTATCTTCCTTTTTTCTTATTATTCTTCATTCTATGTCTTTCATGGCAAATAGAAATACTTTCTAATACGGATGCAAAGTGTCGATTTGAAGGTATTGGACCTATACTGAAATCAATATTTAAAAGTTCAGTTATTTTTTTTTCATTAGCCTATCCAGTTGTGAGTACTCCATGTTTATTACAGTTACTTATAAATTAGACATATCTTTATATGATCCTGCTGAAACAGGAGCAATTATTATTTTGTTATTGAGAATAACTATTTTCATGAAAGAAACAAATATCCATACAAGTAAATAGATATTAATAATTGTAACTTACTACCCCCTTATCCTGAAAAATATTTGATCTCTGTTATCTTAGTTCATAAATATTATCTTGTTAACTAAGAGGAAGAATTGAGAACAATATTACAGGTTTTCTCAGTTTGTAACAGAATATTAGTAATATTAATATACAAAGAAAAATATTTAAAATTAGACCAAAAAGATTGTGAAAGGCATCTTTAAAGCATTCTAAGGTTCTGGGATGCTGTTAGAGAAAAAGAGAAATAGCAGAGAGAGAGGGAGACAGAGGGAGAAAGAGAGAGGGGGAAGGGGGGAAGAGGGGGGAGGGAGATCATTTTTGGGCATGGTTAGTTCTCTATCACACTGAAGCATGTTACCATGGACCCAATAATAAAAACAATCAAAATTTCAGGATTATTATATAATTCAGAAGGTTCAGAACCTAGTATCAGTCTTTGTTACAGTCACAGTATAAGCAGAATTATATTCCTTTTGGAACCTCTAAGAGTATCTATTTGTCTTACTCAAGGACAGCATCCTTTCCAACTTGTAAAGACTGTTCACAGAGACCCACAGCCAACCATTAGGCAGAGCATAGGGACCCCAGCAGAAGGGGGGAAGGAGGATTGTAAGAGTCAAAAGGGTGAGGACACCAGGAGAATGTGGCTCACAGAATCAAATAGGTTGGGCCTATAGGGTCACAGACACAGAAGCAACATTCACAGAGCCTGCGCGGGTCTGTGCTAGGCCCTCCACACACATGCTTAGGTGTTTGTGAAACTCCTAACTGTGGGAGTTGGGGTGTCTCTCACTCTTTTACCTGCTAGGCAAAGCAAATGCCCCTTTTCTACCTGTTGCCTCATCCAGCCTTGATATAAGGTTATATGCCTAGTCTTAATGCATCTTATTATATTATATTCCATTGATAGCACCGGGATGCCTGCTATTCCCTGAAGGAAAGAAATGATCTAGGGGGAACTGGAGGGTGGGGAAAAGGCTGAAAGAAGGGGATAGCGGGAAGGATACAGTTTTGTTGTTGTATGAAAGAAGAATAAATAAAAAGAAGATAAAAGACTGCTTGTATTCCTTTGCTCACAACCCATTTCATCCTTGTTTTTAATTTTTTTTTTTTTACTTATTCATTTTACATTCTGCTCACTGCTCCCCTCCTGGTCACCCCCTCTGTCAATTCTTTCCCCCTCCCCCTCCCCTTCTTTTTCAAGTCTCTGCTAGGCCAGGTGCATCCTCTCCCACTGAGGCCAGACAAGGCAGCCCAGCTAGAAGAACATAGTCCACACACAGGCAACAGCTTTTGGTATAGCCCTGTTCCAGTTGTTCGGGACCCACATGAAGACCAAGCTGCACATCTGCTACATAGAGCGGGGAGGCCTAAGTCCAGCCCCTGTAACGCTAGCAACAGTTGGTACAGTTTCACATTCTGTCATTGCACCACATTGCATTGGCTTTTTCTTTCTCTGATACATTTAACACTTGTTATTATGGCGGACACGCCCATATTACAATCTAGAACATTTTCGTTATTTGAATTTCGACCCGAAACAACCATAACTTTACTTAAAACTTCAGATCCCACCTACTGCATAGCATAGTAAACTTATATGTGGCAGAGACTAACATATAAACATCTTTAGAAGTCATTATTCTCTCTTTTGTAGACCCCAAACTTGTCACCATTGTATTACCTAGATTACATTGCCTTCCTTGTGAGTGAAATGACTCTGCAAGGATAAAAACATTATAGTGCATACGGTTGTAAAAATATTTATGGCACGATTGATAAAATACATCTCAAAAGTTTTGAAATTTAAGTATTATGGATAGATAGCTCTGTTTTGCAGCAAATGATAGCAAATACTGTATATAATCAATATTGTATATAAAGGCCACAGTTAGTGGCCTTTGGTAATATGATCTCTATGTACTCTATGTACTCTCCAGCTGAAGTACAGCACGACATACATGATTTAGTATGCATGATTTAGTATGCCTGCATGTACAATGGTGTAGTATAACCATTACTTTTGTGTCCTAATCTGAAAACCACATTTCTTGCAGCTAGGGGGCATTTCAGATATGGACCCTGACAACTGAAGCCTATATTATGCTATTCTTTACCGTGTGTATAATCGCGCATCTTAAATATTCTTTCTACGTCTCTTTGGAGGAATGCATGAAATGGTGATAAATTCTCTGAGTGGGAAATGAGTAAATTGTTCCTTTTTTACTCCCAGCATCACCTTCTCATGCCATATATTAATAATTTGTACAAATATATATATAGCATATACAATACTTCTTAAAGTTTTTCTCTCCTTTGAAAATACCATCATTAAAACGTTGCTAAGAAGCAATTTGAGTATCTTTTGAAGTGGTTCTCATGCCATATATGGCGATATGGTTTTGATTTTTATTGGCTAACACAATCAAGAGAAAATAATCTATCATCAAGAATGAACTAGCCATTGGGGGAAAAGATTTTTCGTCCAAGTAGAAATAGACCATGTGAGCATGGGAGATTTTTTCCTTTCTATTACGAAGATTATAAAGTGTAAAGAAAATTTTTATTCATACCTTTTTGTTTAATCAGTTGGCTTATGGTAACTGTACTAAGACATGATACTCTAGTCCAGAGCCATGGCCTGTATCCATTTGATTCTGAATGCTTGCATGTGGCAGTTGAATTCATAACAGTAGAACTTGATAATGAGACTTGAGACAATGGAAAGATATATTTTAATAGAATGAGATATTCTGCTACTTCTAAGAAGTGGTTCAGCATGTTTGAAAAAAGTATGGGGAAACATTATATGTGAGCTTAAAAATACATAACACACACACACATGTACAAAATGATCACACACAGGCACAAAGTGAGAGAAATGTTTTTAAATATAGTTTGAATGGAGATACTCCATCTGGACAACAGTGCTCTCCCAAAAGCCATAGACTATCTAACAAAAACCATAGTGCTAGACTTTGGAAATCTCCCTTTAAGTGGTTTGTTGTCAGTGAGGGCCAGCAGGCTCCCAAAATACCGTGAGCTTCTGCCATTATTCTTGTTTGTCTGTCAAAAGTTCAAAGAAAGGGACCCTATTGCTGAAGACAGGGTGGAATCAGGACTTGAAGGAATTGAGTCAGAACTGATATTGAAGCCTCCTCTCTGAGGATCGCTTCTCATGGAATTGGAAAGTGTGGTGCAAACAGCCAAGGGAAAAGAGCAATCAATAGGCTTACCCAGCTGTATAAAGGCTGTGAACTAAAACAATGACCACTCAGGCAAGATATTCCTAAAGGTCCAATAGTGGTACTTCTATCCCCTAGGTGACTAACTGGACTTAAAGCCTGTTTGATACAAAGGGATTCATTCTTGGTTCTGCTCACATAACCAGTTAACTATGGCTGTCAAGGTCACATAACCATACCAGAGAACCAAATCTTGCCATTTTCTAAACCAATATAATTTCTTTTTTCTTTCTTTTATTTTGCATGCCTTGTTATTGAACCTTTATTTTATTTTATTTTTTTTGGATGTAATAAGCAAAGGCGAGGTTTATTACGGAGATCTATTATGGGGATCTCCGGGTCGACACGTATCCTGCACAGGAGACAGAGGTGTCGACCGGCTTTGTATATTGATGGGGCTTTTTTTTTTTTTTATTAACTTGAGTATTTCTTATATACATTTCAAGTGTTATTCCCTTTCCCGGTTTCCGGACAAACTTCACCCTCCCCCCTCCCCTTCCTTATGGGTGTTCCCCTCCCAAACCTCCCCCCATTGCCACCCTCCCCGCATAGTCTAGTTCACTGGGGGTTCAGTCTTAGCAGGACCCAGGGCTTCCCCTTCCACTGGTGCTCTTACTAGGATATTCATTGCTACCTATGGGGACAGAGTCCAGGGTCAGTCCATGTATAGTCTTTAGGTAGTGGCTTAGTCCCTGGAAGCTCTGGTTGCTTGACATTGTTGTACTTTTGGGGTCTCGAGCACCTTCAAGTTCTTCCAGTTCTTTCTCTGATTCCTTCAACGGGGGACCTATTCTCAGTTCAGTGGTTTGCTGCTGGCATTCGCCTCTGTATTTGCTGTATTCTGGCTGTGTCTCTCAGGAGCGATCTACATCCGGCTCCTGTCGGTCTGCACTTCTTTGCTTCATCCATCTTGTCTAATTGGGTGGCTGTATATGTATGGGCCACCTGTGGGGCAGGCTCTGAATGGGTGTTCCTTCAGTCTCTGTTTTAATCTTTGCCTCTCCCTTCCCTGCCAAGGGTATTCTTTTTCCTCATTTAAAGAAGGAGTGAAGCATTCACATTTTGATCATCCGTCTTGAGTTTCCTTTGTTCTAGGGATCTAGGGTAGTTCAAGCATTTGGGCTAATAGCCACTTATCAATGAGTGCATACCATGTATGTCTTTCTGTGATTGGGTTAGCTCACTCAGGATGATATTTTCCAGTTCCAACCATTTGCCTACGAATTTCATAAACTCGTTGTTTTTGATAGCTGAGTAATATTCCATTGTGTAGATGTACCACATTTTCTGTATCCATTCCTCTGTTGAAGGGCATCTGGGTTCCTTCCATTTTCTGGCTATTATAAATATGGCTGCGATGAACATAGTGGAGCACGTGTCTCTTTTATATGTTGAGGCATCTTTTGGGTATATGCCCAAGAGAGGTATGGCTGGATCCTCAGGCAGTTCAATGTCCAATTGAACCTCCAGACTGATTTCCAGAATGGTTTTACCAGTCTGCAATCCCACCAACAATGGAGGAGTGTTCCTCTTTCTCCACATCCTCGCCAGCATCTGCTGTCACCTGAGTTTTTGATCTTAGCCATTCTCACTGGTGTGAGGTGAAATCTCAGGGTTGTTTTGATTTGCATTTCCCTTATGACTAAAGATGTTGAACATTTCTTTAGGTGTTTCTCAGCCATTCGGCATTCCTCAGCTGTGAATTCTTTGTTTAGCTCGGAACCCCATTTTTAATAGGGTTATTTGTTTCCCTGCGGTCTAACTTCTTGAGTTCTTTGTATATTTTGGATATAAGGCCTCTATCTGTTATAGGATTGGTAAAGATCTTTTCCCAATCTGTTGGTTGCCGTTTTGTCCTAACCACAGTGTCCTTTGCCTTACAGAAGCTTTGCAGTTTTATGAGATCCCATTTGTCGATTCTTGATCTTAGAGCATAAGCCATTGGTGTTTTGTTCAGGAAATTTTTTCCAGTGCCCATGTGTTCCAGATGCTTCCCTAGTTTTTCTTCTATTAGTTTGAGTGTGTCTGGTTTGATGTGGAGGTCCTTGATCCACTTGGACTTAAGCTTTGTACAGGGTGATAAGCATGGATCGATCTGCATTCTTCTACATGTTGCCCTCCAGTTGAACCAGCACCATTTGCTGAAAATGCTATCTTTTTTCCATTGGATGGTTTTGGCTCCTTTGTCAAAAATCAAGTGACCATAGGTGTGTGGGTTCATTTCTGGGTCTTCAATTCTATTCCATTGGTCTATCTGTCTGTCTCTGTACCAATACCATGCAGTTTTTATCACTATTGCTCTGTAATACTGCTTGAGTTCAGGGATAGTGATTCCCCCTGAAGTCCTCTTATTGTTGAGGATAGCTTTAGCTATCCTGGGTTTTTTGTTATTCCAGATGAATTTGCAAATTGTTCTGTCTAACTCTTTGAAGAATTGGATTGGTATTTTGATGGGGATTGCATTGATTCTGTAGATTGCTTTTGGTAAAATGGCCATTTTTACTATATTAATCCTGCCAATCCATGAGCATGGGAGATCTTTCCATCTTCTGAGGTCTTCTTCAATTTCTTTCCTCAGTGTCTTGAAGTTCTTATTGTACAGATCTTTTACTTGCTTGGTTAAAGTCACACCGAGGTACTTTATATTATTTGGGTCTATTATGAAGGGTGTCGTTTCCCTAATTTCTTTCTCGGCTTGTTTCTCTTTTGTATAGAGGAAGGCAACTGATTTATTTGAGTTAATTTTATACCCAGCCACTTTGCTGAAGTTGTTTATCAGCTTTAGTAGTTCTCTGGTGGAACTTTTGGGATCACTTAAATATACTATCATGTCGTCTGCAAATAGTGATATTTTGACCTCTTCTTTTCCGATCTGTATCCCCTTGATCTCCTTTTGTTGTCTGATTGCTCTGGCTAGAACTTCAAGAACTATATTGAATAAGTAGGGAGAGAGTGGGCAGCCTTGTCTAGTCCCTGATTTTAGTGGGATTGCTTCAAGTTTCTCTCCATTTAGTTTAATGTTAGCAACTGGTTTGCTGTATATGGCTTTTACTATGTTTAGGTATGGGCCTTGAATACCTATTCTTTCCAGGACTTTTATCATGAAGGGGTGTTGAATTTTGTCAAATGCTTTCTCAGCATCTAATGAAATGATCATGTGGTTCTGTTCTTTCAGTTTGTTTATATGATGGATCACGTTGATGGTTTTCCTTATATTAAACCATCCCTGCATGCCTGGGATGAAGCCTACTTGATCATGGTGGATGATTGTTTTGATGTGCTCTTGAATTCGGTTTGCCAGAATTTTATTGAGTATTTTTGCGTCGATATTCATAAGGGAAATTGGTCTGAAGTTCTCTTTCTTTGTTGGGTCTTTGTGTGGTTTAGGTATAAGAGTAATTGTGGCTTCATAGAAGGAATTCGGTAGGGCTCCATCTGTTTCAATTTTGTGGAATAGTTTGGATAATATTGGTATAAGGTCTTCTATGAAGGTTTGATAGAATTCTGCACTAAACCCGTCTGGACCTGGGCTCTTTTTGGTTGGGAGACCTTTAATGACTGCTTCTATTTCCTTAGCAGTTATGGGGTTGTTTAACTGGTTTATCTGTTCCTGATTTAACTTCGATACCTGGTATCTGTCTAGGAAATTCTCCATTTCCTGAAGATTTTCAAGTTTTGTTGAATATAGGTTTTTATAGTAAGATCTGATGATTTTTTGAATTTCCTCTGAATCTGTAGTTATGTCTCCCTTTTCATTTCTGATTTTGTTAATTTGGATGCACTCTCTGTGTCCTCTCGTTAGTCTGGCTAAGGGTTTATCTATCTTGTTGATTTTCTCAAAGAACCAACTTTTGGTTCTGTTGATTCTTTCTATGGTCCTTTTTGTTTCTACTTGGTTGATTTCAGCTCTGAGTTTGATTATTTCCTGCCTTCTACTCCTCCTGGGTGTATTTGCTTCTTTTTGTTCTAGAGCTTTTAGGTGTGCTGTCAAGCTGCTGACATATGCTCTTTCCTGTTTCTTTCTGCAGGCACTCAGCGCTATGAGTTTTCCTCTTAGCACAGCTTTCATTGTGTCCCATAAGTTTGGGTATGTTGTACCTTCATTTTCATTAAATTCTAAAAAGTTTTTAATTTCTTTCTTTATTTCTTCCTTGACCAGGTTATCATTGAGTAGAGCATTGTTCAATTTCCACGTATATGTGGGCATTCTTCCCTTATTGTTATTGAAGACCAGTTTTAGGCCGTGGTGGTCCGATAGCACGCATGGGATTATTTCTATCTTTCTGTACCTGTTGAGGCCCGTTTTTTGACCAATTATATGGTCAATTTTGGAGAAAGTACCATGAGGAGCTGAGAAGAAGGTATATCCTTTTGCTTTAGGATAGAATGTTCTATAAATATCCGTTAAGTCCATTTGGCTCATGACTTCTCTTAGTCTGTCTACATCTCTGTTTAATTTCTGTTTCCATGATCTGTCCATTGATGAGAGTGGGGTGTTGAAATCTCCCACTATTATTGTGTGAGGTACAATGTGTGTTTTGAGCTTTAGTAAGGTTTCTTTTACATATGTAGGTGCCCTTGTATTTGGGGCATAGATATTTAGGATTGAGACTTCATCTTGGTGGATTTTTCCTTCGATGAATATGAAGTGTCCTTCCTTATCTTTTTTGATGACTTTTAGTTGAAAATTTATTTTATTTGATATTAGAATGGCTACTCCAGCTTGCTTCTTCTGACCATTTGCTTGGAAAATTGTTTTCCAGCCTTTCACTCTGAGGTAATGTCTGTCTTTGTCTCTGAGGTGTGTTTCCTGTAGGCAGCAGAATGCAGGGTCCTCGTTGCGTATCCAGTTTGTTAATCTATGTCTTTTTATTGGGGAGTTGAGGCCATTGATATTGAGAGATATTAAGGAATAGTGATTATTGCTTCCCGTTATATTCATATTTGGAAGTGAGGTTATGTTTGTGTGCTTTCATTCTCTTTGTTTTGTTGCCAAGATGATTAGTTTCTTGCTTCTAGGGTATAGCTTGCCTCCTTATGTTGGGCTTTACCCTTTATTATCCTTTGTAGTGCTGGACTTGTAGAAAGATATTGTGTAAATTTGGTTTTGTCATGGAATATCTTGGTTTCTCCATCTATGTTAATTGAGAGTTTTGCAGGATACAGTTCCCTGGGCTGGCATTTGTGTTCTCTTAGGGTCTGTATGACATCTGTCCAGGATCTTCTGGCCTTCATAGTTTCTGGCGAAAAGTCTGGTGTGATTCTGATAGGTCTGCCTTTATATGTTACTTGACCTTTTTCCCTTACTGCTTTTAATATTCTTTCTTTATTTTGTGCGTTTGGTGTTTTGACAATTATGTGACGGGAGGTGTTTCTTTTCTGGTCCAATCTATTTGGAGTTCTGTAGGCTTCTTGTATGCCTATGGGTATCTCTTTTTTTAGGTTAGGGAAGTTTTCTTCTATGATTTTGTTGAAGATATTTACTGGTCCTTTGAGCTGGGAGTCTTCACTCTCTTTTATACCTATTATCCTTAGGTTTGATCTTCTCATTGAGTCCTGGATTTCCTGTATGTTTTGGACCAGTAGCTTTTTCCGCTTTACATTATCTTTGACAGTTGAGTCAATGATTTCTATGGAATCTTCTGCTCCCGAGATTCTCTCTTCCATCTCTTGAATTCTGTTGGTGAAGCTTGTATCTACAGCTCCTTGTCTTTTCTTTTGATTTTCTATGTCCAGGGTTGTTTCCATGTGTTCTTTCTTGATTGCTTCTATTTCCATTTTTAATTCCTTCAACTGTTTGATTGTGTTTTCCTGGGATTCTTTCAGGGATTTTTGCGATTCCTCTCTGTAGGCTTCTACTTGTTCTCTAAGGGAGTTCTTTATGTCTTTCTTGAAGTCCTCCAGCATCATGATCAAATATGATTTTGAAACTAGGTCTTGCTTTTCTGGTGTGTTTGGATATTCCGTGTTTGCTTTGGTGGGAGAATTGGGCTCCGATGATGCCATGTAGTCTTGGTTTCTGTTGCTTGGGTTCCTGTGCTTGCCTCTCGCCATCAGATTATCTCTAGTGTTACTTTGTTCTGCTATTTCTGACAGTGGCTAGACTGTCCTATAACCTGTGTGTCAGGAGTGCTGCAGACCTGTTTTCCTGTTTTCTTTCAGCCAGTTATGGGGACAGAGTGTTCTGCTTTCGGGCGTGTAGTTTTTCCTCTCTACAGGTCTTCAGCTGTTCCTGTGGGCCTGTGTCTTGAGTTCACCAGGCAGGTTTCTTGCAGGGGAAAAATTGGTCCTACCTGTGGTTCCAAGGCTCAAGTTTGCTCGTGGGGTACTGCCTAAGTCCTCTCCGCTGTGGCAGCAACCGGGAAAATCTGTGCCGCTCCTTCCGGGAGCCTCTGTGCACCAGGGTTTCAGATGACGTTTGGTGTTTTCCTCTGGCGCCTGGATGTGCACAGAGTGCAGTCTCTTCTGGTTTCCCAGGCGTGTCCGCCTCTCTGAAGGTTCAGCTCTCCCTCCCACGGGATTTGGGTGCAGAGAACTGTTTATCCGGTCTGTTTCCTTCAGGTTCTGGCAGTGTCTCAGGCGCAGGGGTCCTGCCGCTCCCGGGCCCTCCCCTACGGGAACCCAGAGGCCTTATACAGTTGCCTCTTGGGCCAGGGATGTGGGCAGGGGTGGGCAGTGTTGGTGGTCTCCTCCGCTCTGCAGCCTCAGGAGTGCCCACCTGATCAGGCGGTGAGGTCTCTCTCCCACGGGGTTTGGGAGCAGAGAGCTGCTGCGGTCCGGGATCCGCCGGTGTGGGACTTCCGGTAAACACAGGTAGTGCCCGGCCTTAGAGGAATTTTGCCTCTGTGTGTCCTGAGTTCACCAGGCAGGTTTCTTGCAGGGGAAAAGTTGGTCCTACCTGCAGTTCCAAGGCTCAAGTTTGCTCGTGGGGTACTGCTTAAGTCCTCTCCGCTGTGGCAGCAACCGGGAAGATCTGCGCCGCTCTTTCCAGGAGCCTCTGTGCACCAGGGTTCCAGATGGCGTTTGGTGTTTTCCTCTGGCGCCTGGATGTGCACAGAGTGCAGTCTCTTCTGGTTTCCCAGGCGTGTTCGCCTCTCTGAAGGTTCAGCTCTCCCTCCCACGGGATTTGGGTGCAGAGAACTGTTTATCCGGTCTGTTTCCTTCAGGTTCTGGCAGTGTCTCAGGCGCAGGGGTCCTGCCGCTCCCGGGCCCTCCCCCACGGGAGCCCAGAGGCCTTATACAGTTTCCTCTTGGGCCAGGGATGTGGGCAGGGGTGGGCAGTGTTGGTGGTCTCCTCCGCTCTGCAGCCTCAGGAGTGCCCACCTGATCAGGCGGTGGGGTCTCTCTCCCACGGGGTTTGGGAGCAGAGAGCTGCTGCGGTCCGGCCCAATATAATTTCTAATGATATTTTATATACTTATCTTTGAACCCACTGTAAAGTGCATATGTACAGTGTAATCTAAGGCTCAGGGAACTTTTCAAAAGAGGTAGCAGAATGATTGTAAGAACCAGAGGAAAAAGAATCATGCTGGTAATGTCTTCTAGAGATGACAGAAAAGTCGTACCCATAAGACCTCTACAACATGGTTTACTAAGAAAAACCCTTATGGTGGGCAAATCATATATGTGTGTGTATGTGTGTGTGTGTGTGTGTGTGTGTGTGTGTGTATACATATATATGTGTGTATATATGTGTGTGCATATATATGTGTATATATATATATTTACATTTTATGTGACAATAATAATTGAAAGAGAAGTCAGGACTTGGAGAGTGTATGAGGACACTAGGGGAGTAGGAGATAAGTGAGGTAGGAACAGAAATTATGTAAGTCTAGTACTCATGAAATTCTCAGAAAATATTTAAATTGAAAAAACAAATAGGATGAGGAGTAGGATTTCGCTATTTCGTTAGCACCATTAAAACCACTTATATTACAATTTTAAAAAGAACTGGCTTCTCTTAGTACATCAAAGTCTCGATTATTCTGCATGTTCCATTTCTAGTTCTGTAAATATCTTCTTATATCCCAATGAATAGTGACATATTCACAAATTGTGGGTCATGAATAATATACATATAAACACACACATACATACACACATACATACACACCATATTTAGTAAACAAAAGAATGATCATATTAAACAGTGATTAAAGCACAAATTGTGTGTGTGTGTGTGTGTGTGTGTGTGTGTGCCTGTGCATGTGAGCATGTGCACTCCTGTGTGCATACAGGTATACATGCACATAAGCACATGCTCATGTGGGAGGTAAATGATATTGATGTCTTTGTTAGTTGCTCTCCATATTAGGCTTTAAAGATAGGGTCTCTTACCAAATTGCCGCTCCTTTGTTGTTAGACTTCTTGCCAGAGAGGTCCAGGGCTCTACTTGACCCTTTCCCCTAGTCTTTGCATTACAGATGCGTGCCACTACACCTGGACTTTTGTGAAAAGTAGGGTTCTGGTCCTTGAACTTTCATGACAAGCTCTTTAACTGTCAAGTCATTTCCAGCCCCAAGGAAGCTACTTCTTTAGCAGAAGAGGTGAGCATGTCCTGTGGATTCCAGGACTGGTTCTGTGAATGGTCACCTATCCGTTTCCTCTGCATTTCCAGCCCTCTGTCACCTCTATACTCTGTAAGTTGACAACCACAACTCAAGCCGGAACCTTGTAAACATGCCCTTGTAACGTTTTCTTTTCTGGATTTGCTTTATGCTTATCCTGCTGGCAGTGCTTAATAAAACAGCTTGCTGCTTGCCCCTTTTATTATCTTGGTAAAAACATTGACCTACCTAGAGATTTTTACAAGCAAATTAGTCCGTTTGTTTATTCACTAGTTTCCCAGAAAAAAAAAAAATCCACCCTAGCAAAGGCCTTTTGTTCATATATGACTACTTGGACTTTTGTATGTGTTCTTAATTTTACTGTTGTTAGTACTTTTGTTCCCAGCCCCCAGTGCAATGCTAACAAGAAAGAGCTACTGCCTTCAATTGTAAGGAAAGAAAGAAGTATTATTTTATGATTTCTACAGCAATTGGGCCTGTCCTCTGTCATAGCCTTGCTATACCTGCTCAGGACTGAAAGCACACCTTATCAGACCAGGCCTTAGGTTACTTTCCAAATATCCAAGGAATTAAGAGGTGACTGGGCCCTAATTTATGAACATTTACCTTGCAGAGTTTGAGCAGGAAGAACTGTTTAGGACTAGGGTGATGTACTACTAGGTCTTTCTGACCACAGGGTCAGAATTAACAATGCCCATAATTGCCACTGTCTGAGTGTCTCCCAAATGGCTTGTTTCCATGGTCATAAACGGCCCCTTATTCTCTTTTGGGTATAGGGATTGCTGGAAATATTGATATTCAGTGTGAGTGCTGGGGTTGGAGCTGTAAAGTGAGGACTAATAACAAATTGGAAAAATACTCATGATTATACTCAAATATGCTCTGGTTTCTTCCAGTGGGATCTTTATGGATATTATTTTCCAAATCTAACTTTGAAAATTTTTCTCTAATTGTTGCAAATCACATTTACACAACAAGCGTGGATTTCGATTGTCATCTAATTTGCAGACAGTATACTTTTACCATTGTTCTAGTTTTGGTCCATTCCTGTATGTTGAGGGTTTGGTCCCAAGTGTTGGATCATCACGGAACATGAGGACACAGGCTTAATGGGAGGCTCTTGAGTCATCAAAGTATGAGCTAGAAGGGTATTATGTGTCCTTTTTATGTTTCTCTAATTCAAGAATTAGAGAAGGAGTGGTTTGCCTTTTCAAGCATTCTAAGCCACACGTGCTGAATTTACTGTAGTCTCAAAACCTTGGGTTACCCAGTCTTAGAGGAGAAAACAGAATCATGAAAAAAAAAAGACCAAAATTTTCTTTATGAAGTTAATTCAATGATTATTAGGGGAAGTGGGGATAGGTGTAACTCTCTGTTTTCCTTTACGACTTGATTCCTAGGCATCTTTGCTTTTTATAGAGTAAGGGGTTACTAGCATAGTAGATGTCCCGATGTCTTTGCAGAATTCTTTTTATTAGCAGACAAGGAATTTTAAGGATGCTTCGCATCCCTGATCAGCTGTTACCGTCTCAGACTGGAGCCAGCATGATGCTACCAATCTCAGTTGTAGATAGCAGCTTCCAAGTTAAGTCAAGGGAGTAAAGGGCAGTACAAGGAAGAAGGGTGATTAGCTACGAACTAGAACACTGTCTATACTTTGCTTAAATCTCTGACTATAAACAAGTGGGCTCGGTATATCACCTTAGCACCCTTATTTCAAATCAACTCACATATTTCGAGATTATATTCTATCTATAATTATCTCCTACACATTATCTGTAGGCCATTTGGAAATGGTATGAGACAAAAAGAAGCAGAATTTTATAGGTAAAGGATGAGACAGGTAGCTGCTGGGTATGATTTGTACCCAATAGTAGAATATAAATATTTGACAAATTCAAAGCCTTGCAGTTCCTGAAAGAACATTACAAACATCATTTCATCCTGAGTTCATCCTCAGTCAAGCGAGCATTACAAAGAGTGGCTTAGTGTAATCCTCTGCTCCAGATCAGCAGAGTCATTAGCTCAGACATGTGGAAAAGAGTAAATACTGGAGCTGCTAGAGTGGAGGGAAAGCCTACCTCTGTTGTTCCTGCTCCACGGACCCTAACAAGGCCAGTCTCTGCTCCAAGCCCAGGCTAAGGTTTGAAAAGTGCATTTCACAGAACAACCCCAATGTGATTGTACTTACCCATGGAAAGAAATGAGAGGCGCTGGGTTCTGAAGTGCCAGAAGCTGAAAAACATAACTGCATTGCTTTATTTAGATTAAAAAATTTCAGAACGAATATGTGAATGAAGGATCTGTTCCCATACACACTGCTTTGGAATTACAAACCAGAGAAACAAACAACTTCAGCTAGCGATTCTCTAGCAGTAAGGAAACATTTGACAGAAAATAACATCAATTCTATGTGTGTACAAAAGGTGCTATAGCTTTATTTATGTTCTACTCACTCTCAATTATTCTTTTGGAATAATCATAGAAGAAACGGTGAAGGCACTGATATAGAATAATATTCAGCTATCAAAAGGAATGAGGTAAATTTTTATTCAAGGTAAGTAAAGATTGACAAGAAAAGATCCCATATTGTATGGTTCTATTTAAGAACTATTCAAAGGAGACAATTTCATAGAGACACAAAGTAGACTCATAGTTTCCTAAGAATGTTGTAGGAATAAGGGGTGAGAAGAGAAAAAAGTATGGATTTCTTGAAGGGGGTCATGAAAAAATTCTAAAATTGTTCTGTTGTCTCTTTTTAATTATTCAAAAATAAATTAATAATACAATTAATGATGGAAGAACTATGTTATAAATTGTGTATTTTATTATCTCTGTAAAGACTGCCTTGAAACATACTTGGCTCTACTTTTTCACCTTAAATGTGTCTGTCTTTATATCAATATCATTTATCCATCAATGACATAATGCCTTGACTATAGAACTTTTAAAATGATTAGTGGGGTCAGTTAATTCAATATTATTTTCTTTTCTGTCAAAATGTTTTGGGCTTTGTTGTGTGTTTTTATATGAAAATATGTTTACTAATCTTTCACAGCAGAGCTATAGACCCAGTGTAGGGGGTGGTGGTTGAGATTTGACTCTGTGTTGGGTCCACAGATATGTAGGATGTTCCACATCTGACAGGAGCTTCTACAGAAACTGTAAATGCCGGAGGGAAGTTGGAGCTGACATAGGACAACACTTGGTCTTTAGAAGAAGAGCAAAATTAGAGTCTCTGACCATAAATACAACTCTCATAGGGAGAAATAACATCCCAGCCATTCTACAACTTAGTCTTCTACTGGACATTACAAATGTAAAAAAGAATGATCTGGATGAAAAAAGTATATTGAAAAATGAAAGAGAAAGGAAGAAACAAAGAAGGAAAGAAACAGAGAAAAAGAAAAAAAAAGAACTTCTGGAGGTATCATGACCCCTGAGTTTAATCTGTAATATGGAACAATAGTAATAAAAACCACATGGCACTAGTATAAAACCAACAAGTTGATCAGTGGAATAGAATTGAAGAGCTGAAGCACCAGAAATAAACCCACAAACTAACAAACATTCGATGTTTGATAATGAAGCCTGAACCACACAATGGACCAAAGAAAACATCTTCGACAAGTGGTGCTGGTCTAACTGAATTTGTGCACGTGGAAGAAGGCAAATCTATAGTTACTACTTGGCACAAAACTCAAGTCCAAGTGGACCAAAGATCTCACAAAGCTTAAAGCCCGAGTGGGTCAAAGATCTTAACAAAAAACTGGATATAGTAAATCTAATAGAAAAGAAAGTGGGGAACTAAATTGAACACATTGGCATAGGAGACAAATTCCTGTACAGAACAGCAATAGCTCAGGCATTAAGAAAAACAACTAATGAATGAGACCTCATGAAATGGAAATGCTCCTGTAAGGGGAAGGATACCATCCATATGAGAAAATGGCAGCCTAGAGACTGAGAAAAATCTTGACCAACCCTACATCTGAAAGAGGACTAGTATCCAAGATATATAAGAAACTTAAAAAGCTAGATACCAGCAAACTAAATTACCAAATTGAAAATAACAAAAAACCCAGGATAGTGAAAACTATCCTCAACAATAAAAAAACTTCTAGGACAATCACCATCCTTGACCTCAAGCTGTATTACAGAGCAATAGTGATAAAAAAAGAAAACTGTATGGTATTGGTACAGATTGCTTTAAGTTTCTCTCCATTTAGTTTAATGTTAGCAACTGGTTTGCTGTATATGGCTTTTACTATGTTTAGGTATGGGCCTTGAATTCCTATTCTTTCCAGGACTTTTATCATGAAGGGGTGTTGAATTTTGTCAAATGCTTTCTCAGCATCTAATGAAATGATCATGTGGTTTTGTTCTTTCAGTTTGTTTATATAATGGATCACGTTGATGGTTTTCCGTATATTAAACCATCCCTGCATGCCTGGGATGAAGCCTACTTGATCATGGTGGATGATTGTTTTGATGTGCTCTTGAATTCGGTTTGCCAGAATTTTATTGAGTATTTTTGCGTCGATATTCATAAGGGAAATTGGTCTGAAGTTCTCTTTCTTTGTTGGGTCTTTCTGTGGTTGAGGTATAAGAGTAATTGTGGCTTCATAGAAGGAATTCGGGAGTGATCCATCTGTTTCAATTTTGTGGAATAGTTTGGATAATATTGGTATGAGGTCTTCTATGAAGGTTTGATAGAATTCTGCACTAAACCCGTCTGGACCTGGGCTCTTTTTGGTTGGGAGACCTTTAATGACTGCTTCTATTTCCTTAGGAGTTATGGGGTTGTTTAACTGGTTTATCTGTTCCTGATTTAACTTCGGTACCTGGTATCTGTCTAGGAAATTGTCCATTTCCTGTAGATTTTCAAGTTTTGTTGAATATAGGCTTTATAGTAAGATCTGATGATTTTTTGAATTTCCTCTGAATCTGTAGTTATGTCTCCCTTTTCATTTCTGATTTTGTTAATTTGGACACACTCTCTGGGTCCTCTCGTTTGTCTGGCTAAGGGTTTATCTATCTTGTTGATTTTCTCAAAGAACCAACTTTTGGTTCTGTTGATTCTTTCTATGGTCCTTTTTGTTTCTACTTGGTTGATTTCAGCTCTGAGTTTGATTATTTCCTGCCTTCTACTCCTCCTGGGTGTATTTGCTTCTTTTTGCTCTAGAGCTTTTAGGTGTGCTGTTAAGCTGCTGACATATGTTGTTTCCTGTTTCTTTCTGCAGGCACTCAGCGCTATGAGTTTTCCTCTTAGCACAGCTTTCATTGTGTCCCATAAGTTTAGGTATGTTGTACCTTCATTTTCATTAAATTCTAAAAAGTTTTTAATTTCTTTCTTTATTTCTTCCTTGACTAGGTTATCATTGAGTAGAGCATTGTTCAATTTCCACGTATATGTGGACCTTCTTCCCTTATTGTTATTGAAGACCAGTTTTAGGCCGTGGTGGTCTGATAGCACGCATGGGATTATTTCTATCTTTCTGTACCTGTTGAGGCCCGTTTTTTGACCAACTATATGGTCAATTTTGGAGAAAGTACCATGAGGAGCTGAGAAGAGGGTATATCCTTTTGCTTTAGGATAGAATGTTCTATAAATATCCGTTAAGTCCATTTGGCTCATGACTTCTCTTAGTCTGTCTACATCTCTGTTTAATTTCTGTTTCCATGATCTTTCCATTGATGAGAGTGGGGTGTTGAAATCTCCCACTATTATTGTGTGAGGTGCAATGTGTGTTTTGAGCTTTAGTAAGGTTTCTTTTACGTATGTAGGTGCCCTTGTATTTGGGGCATAGATATTTAGGATTGAGAGTTCATCTTGGTGGATTTTTCCTTTGATGAATATGAAGTGTCCTTCCTTATCTTTTTTGATGACTTTTAATTGAAAATTGATTTTATTTGATATTAGAATGGCTACTCCAGCTTGCTTCGTCTGACCATTTGCTTGGAAAGTTGTTTTCCAGCCTTTCACTCTGAGGTAGTGTCTGTCTTTGTCTCTGAGGTGTGTTTTCTGTAGGCAGCAGAATGCAGGGTCCTCATTGCGTATCCAGTTTGTTAATCTATGTCTTTTTATTGGGGAGTTGAGGCCATTGATGTTGAGAGATATTAAGGAATAGTGATTATTGCTTCCTGTTATATTCATATTTGGATGTGAGGTTATGTTTGTGTGCTTTTCTTCTCCTTGTTTTGTTGCCAAGACGATTAGTTTCTTGCTTCTTCTAGGGTATAGCTTGCCTCCTTATGTTGGGCTTTACCATTCATTATCCTTTGTAGTGTTGGATTTGTAGAAAGATATTGTGTAAATTTGGTTTTGTCATGGAATATCTTGGTTTCTCCATCTATGTTAATTGAGAGTTTTGCAGGATACAGTAACCTGGGCTGGCATTTGTGTTCTCTTAGGGTCTGTATGACATCAGTCCAGGATCTTCTGGCCTTCATAGTTACTGGCGAAAAGTCTGGTGTGATTCTGATAGGTATGCCTTTATATGTTACTTGACCTTTTTCCCTTACTGCTTTTAATATTCTCTCTTTATTTTGTGTGTTTGGTGTTTTGACTATTATGTGACGGGAGGTTTTTCTTTTCTGGTCCAATCTATTTGGAATTCTGTAGGCTTCTTGTATGCCTATGGGTATCTCTTTTTTTAGGTTAGGGAAGTTTTCTTCTATGATTTTGTTGAAGATATTTACTGGTCCTTTGAGCTGGGAGTAAACATAGACAGACCCACTGCTCCAGTTGCATATATAGTAGAGGCAGGCCTTGTTGGACACCAGTAGGAGGAGAACCCCTTGGTCCTGCCAAGGCTGTACTCCCCAGTATAGGGAAATGTCTGGGCAGGTAGGCCAGAAGGGGTCAGTGGTTGGGTGGGAGGACACCCTCATAGAAGAAGAGGGAGGGGGATGAGATAGGTGGTTTATGGAGGGGAAACAAAGAGAGGGGATAACATTTGAAATGTAAATTTAACCCCCCCAAATTGGGGCATAGACCTATACAGAGAATTTTCAATGGCTGAGACACACTTAAAGAAATGTTCAATGTCCTTAGATTCCAAGAATATGCAAATCAAAATGACTTTGAAAGTCTACCTTATACCTGTCAGAATGGCTAAGATCAAAAACTCAAGTGATAGCACATGCTGGCAAGGTTATGGAGCAAGGGGAACACTCCTCCTTTGCTGGTGGGAATGCAAACTTGTATAACCACTTTGGAAATTAATATAGCACTTTTTTAGAAAATTGGGAATAGTTGTACCTCAATACCCATCTATACCACTCCTGGGCATATACCTAAATAAGGTTCTACCATACCAAAACCACACTGGCTCAACTGTATTCATAGCAACTATATTTGTAATAGTGAGACACTTGAAGATGTCTCTTAAGTAAAGAATAAATAAAGAAAATGTGTACATTCTCATAATGGAATACTATTTAGCTATTAAAAACAAAGTCACCATGAAATTTGTATGCAAATGGATGGAACTAGAAAATATCCCAGTAACTCAGACCCAGAAGACATTCATGGTATGTATTCACTTATAAGTGAATATTGGTCATAAAGTACAGGATAATCACATGTCAATCTACAGATCCAAAGATGCTAAATGACAGGGAGGAGCCATGGGAGGATGGATGTTTGAGTCTCACTCTGAAGGAGAAATAAAATAGACATTGGAGATAGATAGATCAAGGGAACTGAGCATGAGAGGGGGAGTGAGTAAGAGAACAGGCTTGGGGATCAGTGTGTGATAAGGGTTGGGGAAAGGGCTAAAAGGACTAGAAATTGGTGTGGGGGCTATCTCTGTGACAAACTGGAGACCCAGGACAGGGGAGGTTCCTAGCAGTCTATGGGGGTGAGCCTTTCTGAGACTCCTAGCAGTTGAGGACGTGGAGACCAAAGTGACTGCCTCCTTAGCCATGAGGAAATCTCAAGGGGAGGAGATAGACAACAATGTACCCACAATACCTTTGACCCAAAATTTGTCCGGCCTATAATATGTATAGGGCTAAAGATGGAGCAGAAATTGAGGGAATGGCCAACCAATGTCTAGCCCACCTTGAGACCCACATGATGGAAGAAAGACAACCTCTGACACTATCTTTTTAATTTTATTGGCTTTTTATTTACATTTCAAATGTTAACCCCCTTCCCAGTTAAACCGCTTATCTTTTCCCCATCTCCCCTCCTATGATACTCCGTTACGCTTTCAGAATGGAATCTAGCATAACTGTCTTCTGAGGGGCTTCATCTAGAAGAAAGTAAGAAGAGGAGGAAGGGACACCAGAAACAATCATTGCAAAGACAGATGTTTTAAATAAAATCATAGAAAAAAAATTCCATACTTAGAGATTGCCTACAAAGGCCCAAGAAATCTACAGAACACAAAATCAACAGAGTGGGTAAAAGAAACTCCTCTTGGAATATAATAGTTAAAGTACAAAAAGTATACACAATAGATAGGGCATTAAAGGTAGCAAGAGAGAATGGTCAAGTCATCTCCATGGGCACAGCATCCAGAATAACTCCTGATTATTAATTAGAAACACTTAAAATATGAAAGGCCTTAGAAGATTAGAGCAAGTACTGAAAGACTGCATCTGTAATCCCAGAGTATCATACCCAACAAAACTGTTAAAATGAAAGAAGTTTAAAATCTTTCCGTAACCAAAATAGAGTAAAGAATCTGTGGTCAATTAGCTAGTGGTGGAGAGGAGCCTGAAGGAATAGCTTAGCCTGAAAGAAAGGATACGCTCAACATGGTGCCACAGGAGTAAATAAACAATGCCAAAACAATTAGTCAGAAGAAAGTCTAAGTAAACACTATAAAATCACCAAAGTGACAGGAACCAATGTACACCTTTCAATAATAACTCAGAGTATTAAGTGTCCCATTTCGCCAATAAAAAGATACAAATGAACATACTATATTAGAAAACAAGAGACATCTTTTTTTTTTGGCTGCTCCAAAGATATAGACCTCACCACTGAAGACAGACATCACTTTAACATAAAGAGGAGAACAAAGGTATTCTAAGAAAATGGAAGAACTAAGCAGGCATAGGTTTGTTTTTGGTTTTGTTTTTAATACTTAGTAAAATAAACTCCCAAGAAGTCAGAAGAGTTGAAGAAGATGACTTCCTTCCCATCAATGGAATATTCCATCAAGATGAGATAATTATAAACATATACTCAGTACAGGTACACTCAAAGTCACAAAACATTATGGGCAGATTAAGGGCATAGTTTAATTCCAATAGAGTAATAGTGGGTGAATTCAATAGCCAGTTCTTATCAATATACATGTCATCTGTACAAAATAATAAAAACAAACAAACAAACAACAAATAAGAAAACACTGGGGCTAAGTGACATCATCATATGGGTCTAGTAAACAGCTATACAACATTTCATGCAAACACCGAGGAATATACATTCTCTTTTGAAAACTGGTCATGTATTAGGACACAAAGAAAGTCTCAACAACTCTAGGAATTCTGTACACAGCAATCAAGAAGAGGTTAGAATTTGGGACACTTATCTCTTGCTTGAAGTATGAGACACCTGCCTTTGTCAAGCAAAGTGTGCAGAGTTTTCAAAGAATTACACAACAGAATATAGACATAAGCTTGGCAAATTAAAAACCGGGTTAGCAATGTCAGACATTATTGTGGGAATTACCTGGTCCAACTTGTCTCTATAAATTTGAGGAAATCTTTGTTGCTAAGAAAAACTGAACGAAGTAGAAATTTTCAAATGGGTCCTTACTTCACTTGTAGCTGTAACAAAACACCTTTTTAAAATCTCACCTTAAGGGAGGAAAGGATCTATTTTGGCTCACAGGTGGAGTGTGCAGTCCGTGTCGGAAAGCATATAAAGGAGCAGATGGCTATGTAGTAGCAGGAATGGAATGTCTAAACTCGTTTTAGCCTGGTAGAACAGGAAGCAGAATGAACAGAGTATAGACTCAGACTGAAAAACATCCTGGTTTGCCTCAGACACATATCTTCCAGTGAAGCTCCACTTCCTAAATTTTCCACAAATTCCCACAACAGCCTAAGGAGCTGATGATAAAGTGTTGTCATGAGCCTGTGAGCAGCACTCCATAGTTAGACTGCAAAGGAGTCTATAAGGTGGTGTCTTTCTTTCTTTCTTTCTCCCTCTTTCTTTCTTTCTTTCTTTCTTTCTTCCTTCCTTTCTTTCTCTTTCTTTCTTTCTTTCATCCTTCCTTCCTTCCTTTCTTTCTTCCTTCCTTCCTTCCTCCCTCCCTCCCTTCTCTTTCTTTCTTTCTTTCTTTCTTTCTTTCTTTCTTTCATCCTTCCTTCCTTTCTTCCTTCCTTCCTTCCTTCCTCCCTCCCTCCCTCCTCTTTCTTTCTTTCTTTCTTTCTTTCTTTCATCCTTCCTTCCTTTCTTCCTTCCTTCCTTTCTTCCTTCCTTCCTTCCTTCCTCCCTCCCTCCCTTCTCTCTTTCTTTCTTTCTTTCTTTCTTTCTTTCTTTCTTTCATCCTTCCTTCCTTTCTTCCTTCCTTTCTTCCTTCCTTCCTTCCTCCCTCCCTCCCTCCCTCCCTCCCTTCTCTTTCTTTCTTTCTCTCTTTCTTTCTTTCTTTCTTCCTTTCTTTCTTTCTTTCATCCTTCCTTCCTTTCTTCCTTCCTTCCTTCCTTCCTCCCTCCCTCCCTTCTCTTTCTTTCTTTCTTTCTTTCTTTCTCTCTTTCTTCCTTTCTTTCTTTCTTTCTTTCTTTCTTTCTCTTTCATCCTTCCTTCCTTCCTTCTTCCCTCCCTCCCTCCCTTCTCTTCTCTTTCTTCCTTCCTTTCTTTCTTTCTTTCTTTCTTTCTTTCTTTCTTTCTTTCTTTCTTTCTTTCTTTTCTTTCTTCTTCTTTTGACTTGTAGTACCCAATTTTCCTTTGGAAATAAGCACTTTCGTGTTTCTTGTTCTCTGGGTGAGACTGAATCTCTTGGTTTTAGTGTTTGTTTTAAGGGTGGGCAGATGCTACCAGCCTAATTAACCCCACACCGTCCAGTGTTTGAGGCAGAACTATCAGCTGAAAGCGATTCCTTTCTACTGATGTATTTTGGAATGTTTAGTTTTATACTCCATATTATTTTATTCATTAGCCACCTGAATTTCTCTCATCTTGGCACCTTATGCGTGACTGTCATTTGCCTAGGAGATACATTTCAGGACTTTTTAATGTGATTTTATTCATATTTATTTCTTTATACCATAAACAGCTCTTAGGATCTGGTAGAATTAGTAAGTGCTATCAATTCCTCATAAATTCATTATCATATTTATAGATACTGATTTATTCAGATGCGTGGACACCTCTACCACCTCCTCTTTCCCTACCCATGCCCCAGTATATGCGATCAATCAGTGACTGAGCACCTAGGTACGTAACAGAAATCTATGCCCTGCTTTACTGGCTCCAATAGTAACATACAAAATCACTTACCAAATGCTACCAACAAGTGAAAAGCATGCTTATTTCTAGAGAAAAGGCTCATTTTTTCTAATCTAATTATATTAAACACTAGAGCCCCAAAGGGGACACCTAAGCTAACGAGGCTGCGGAGGTGACTAGGTGTATCCTCCTCATTTCACATGCTTTTTACCTCAGAGAGAGACAGGGGAAGAAGAAGAGGCACAAGCCAGCTCATAATAGTTTATGGTTGATGAACAAATGACTTCATTATGGAGGGGAGAGCGGCTGCTCTTGTGGAATGTCATAACTTTAGGTATAATTCAGCTTTAGAGGCTCTGTGGGGAAGGCAGGATCTCAGAAAAAACTATCATTAATATTTAACATACGCATACACACACCAAAAATTATTAGCCCCTTAAGCTTCTATGAAGTCTTTACGGGAAAAAAAAAGAACAAAACTACAAGCAAAGTCACACTTGTGAATAAAAAGCAGCCATCTTAACTACGGCAACTGTGGGGGAAGTAGAAAATAAATTGGAGATTCCAGTTTGTCTGCAATGAATAACTGTTTAGGTCTTTGGAAAATGACAGCAATGTTATTTATATTTTTTGTATATTTGGTTTATGTGGATGGTAATGTATATACTGAGTTCTAAACTAATGATTATTAATAATTGGCTTTATATGTGATCACAATTTAGTATTTCTTACCAACATCCATTTATAAATTCTCTCCTCTTCTCCCCTCCCTTTCCCTCCTGCCCTCCTCTTCTTCCCTCCTCCTCTCCTCTTCTTCTTCTCCTCCTCTCCCCTTCTCTCCCCTCCCCTCTTCCTCCCCTCCTCTCCCCCTCCTCTTTTTCCCTTCCCCTCCCCTCCTCTCCCCTCATCTCCCCTCCTCCTCTCCCCTTCTCTCTTCCTCCCCTTCTCTCCCCTCCTCATTCCTCCCCTCCCCCCTCTCCCCTCCTCACCCCTCCTCTCCCCTCCTCTCTTCTCTCCTCTTCTCTTCTCTGCTCTCTTCCACTGCACCCTAACTGGACTTGTTGCCCAATTAGATCTCTGTTTTAAGATCACCATTGTTATAATAAACATCATTACCCAAAGTAACTTAGAGATGAAAGGGTTGATTTGAGTTCTGTACCCTGTGTTGCAGTCCTTCAAGGGAGCCATGGAGGAGCTCGAGCCAAATGGGAATGTAAAAGTTCGCTGTATTTGAGTTTCATATTTCCCACCTGTACAGGCCGTGGAGAATTCCTGCTTACTGGCTTGCTCCTCATTTCTTGTTCGGTTTGCTCCCTCACTTACTACATTTTTTGATTGATTCTTTGTGGATTTCACATTTTGTAACCCTAGGAGAGTTGTCCTTCTCGACATCTGTGGTAGGGTGAGCTGACCCAGAGAGTGGGAAAGCTGGCCCCACCAGTCACTGGCTGCAGCACTAGGGAAAGGGAGCCCCAACCTTTGATGGCCTTAGTGGTGTGTGTGCAGGAGAGATGGCCACACCTTTCTCCGGGTCAAAGCTGCAGAGCTGGCCCTGTTGGTCTGGGTCCAGGAAAGCTGGTGGTTTGACCAACTCGGCTTCCACCCAGGCTCAGGTCTAGGGCTCTGAGTTGGCTCACCCCACCATCTGCTCCATCTCAGAAAGCTGAAGCTCATGAAGGGGCAGGTCCTGTAGATCCAAAATTTCAGCATCAACTTGCTCTCTTGTAACACATAGGACTACTAGCCCAGCAGAGGCGCTGAGATGGAACCTTCCCTGTCAAACACCAATTACAGCTTGAGCTTATGGACATATGGTTTCCATTGTGGTTTCCTCCTGATTTGACTCTAGCTTGTGTCAATTTGATGTAAAAGCAGCCAGCATGATGTCTAAACTCCACAAACATGTGGTATTGTTAGGAGCTTTGGTAGTGACTGACAGATGCCACTCAAATGCTGTAGGCTGGTTTGACTTAATGACTTTTCAAATTAATAGCAGGAGGAAGTCAAATTCATCCAGGAAAGAGCACACTTTGGAGTTTGATATCCTGGGGGCTAGTGAAGCACCCAACAGGCTTTCTTGTATCAGGCAGTGGTAAACTTTATCTCCCTTTCTAACCCAGCATCCTGAGAAACACCTAATTTTACTCATATAGCTACATGAGATAATCAATGTATTCTGTGAGTAAACTTGTGGAAGACAATTTTTCTCAAATGTAGACGAATATAAGTGCTCCGGGGACACTTACGGCAGCAAACTCTGTGGTAATGCATTTGATAATTTAGATGCCTAAACTATCAAATGTGTGTGTACACACACACACACACACACACACACACACACACATGTATATATGTATATATATATCTATTATCTTATAATATCTTTTAATTCATCACTAGTTAATTAATAGTAACTCTTCCACAAATTGAGGGGCATCTATAAAAATTCGTATTCTTTCGTAGCTTTTAAAAAGCAAAATCGATACAATCTAAAAGGGAAACTAGAATGTATTTTTGATATTTTCTAAAATTACCATTTATGCATGCTGCTTTGTTTGTTTCTTTAGATCTGTTTTTTTTTGGGGGGGGCAGTAGGCACATGACTCCAATGGTCTACTTGAAGAATTCAACTTTGTTGAGATCAATTGTTTCGAGTGCCTTTTTAAGGTAATGACTATTTGAAACCAAATGCAATGAGTGTAGGGACTGCTTAATCCTCCTCAAGTACTTGGTTAATCACTTTAAGCAAGGTAACTTAATCTCCATGAAAATATAAAGAAGATTCAGTGCTGTGTGAAAAGATCCTACTCAGAAAGTTCATGAACCTAACTGAGAGCTGTGGATGTGATTTAGTAGCAAGCAGGTGCTAGTAGCTGTGAGTTGCTGTGTTCAATCTCCAGCACTACTTAAAAAAATACCTGATTAGGAAGAATACTAAGAATATTAATTGATAATAATCTTAACAGAACATAGCTGGTACTAATACAGCTATGGATGTCAGAATCAGGATTGAAACGTAGACTTTTCACTGTCTACAGTGAAAAGAAGCTGAGTCCTTAAAGGTCATGCCGGTCATGCTGTAAGAGGTGGTGGCTCTCACTGCTGCCCTCTCCTGCTGTACCAAAACACAATGACTATGACCATTTTCATGTTTCAAGTCCATGTAGGCCATTGAAGATGTCTGCTCAAGTTAAGTAGTTTTGCACAAAACTTAGTCTCATGCGTGTGTGAGCCCCAGTGTATCTGCAGCCATGTCTTCCTTCCTGTTCCTGCGCTCACTTTTGCTCTCTTCCGGAGTGAATTCAGCATTTCAGTTGTAGGAATTGTTTTAGCGTCTAAACCCACCTATTCCACTTGTTTGTTTGAAGCCGAATTTGGCCTTCATTTCTATGTTCAGAAGTGTGAGGTGTTGTGCTTAGCTTTGTGCTCTCCTCTCGTTCTTCCCACCCTACTCTCTGCTCTGAACACTTCTTGCAGCCCCTTGGTTTTGTCATATTTCCTCTGATATCAGAAAAGATTAATTCCTAATTCCTATAGAAGCATCTGCTCTCCTCTTCCAAGGACATGTCTTCTCATAGGGTTTGCCCAAGTTATCTTTCCAATGTGAGCTCAAACCACATCATTAGGGAAGCCAGCATGGACCTCATATCATATAGAAATCTTTCTCTCTCTCTCTTTCTCTCTCTGTCCCTCTCTCTGTTTCTCTCTCTCTCTGTCTGTCTGTCTCTGTCTGTCTGTCTCTCTCTGTCTCTCTCTGTCTCTCTCTGTCTCTCTCTGTCTCTCTCTGTCTCTCTCTCTGTCTCTCTCTGTCTCTCTGTCTCTGTCTCTCTGTCTCTGTCTCTGTCTCTGTCTCTGTCTCTCTCTCTCTCTCTCTCTCTCTGTCATGACACATTCTAGTACCTTTTTGGACACTTTACAGGTCATCATTTCATATTTTGTAGAGTCACCAACCCACCCACTAGTGTAGTAGTGTTGTGATTGATTCAAAGTTACAAGTAGTCAGGAAGAGTATCTTTTTTCTCCCCACTACAGTATTTATTATAATCTAGTAGGGCAGACACCTAACAAGCAGTTGTTGAAAAATCAACAGGCTGGATCCATGTTAATACAGGAGTGTGAATGCCAGCCACAGCATGTAGAACTGAACAGAGGAAGAGAGCATTAGTATCAAACACTTCTCAGTGACAGTCACTTTTCATATCACGTCATTCCAAATAGAAAAACACTTTAGTTGCCTCACATCTAAATCTTCATAGCTATCTGAGTACAGATGTCATTGCAAACCTTTGATTTGTGTTGGGGATTTTTATTTCTTTGGGTCTGATGATCCAACACAAAGACACAAGTGTAGGGCCTTTGATCTCCAGCTACCCTCCAGTCTCAGCATTCAGTACTGATGACCCGCTGTGCTGTTCACATGGACATTTGAATCATTGTGTAGTAATGGGATAAATTTCATCCTTAAAAATGATTAAAGAAATTCATCATTAAAAAATGAGGTTTGCTCTGGAAGAATTTTAATCCCACTCTCCAGAATATAGACATGCCTTTAGTACAAACCTTTATTTTTTTTAATCCATCTTTATTAAATTGGGTATTTCTTATTTACATTTCAATTGTTATTACCTTCCCGGGTTTCCAGGCAAACATCCCCCTAACCCCTAACCCTCCCCTTCTAAATGGGTGTTCCCCTCCCCATCCTCCTCCCATTACCGCCCTCCTCCCAACAATCACGTTCACTTGGGGTTCAGTCTTGGCAGGACCAAGGGCTTCCCCTTCCACTGGTGCTCTTACTAGGATATTCATTGCTACCTATGAGGTCAGAGTCCAGGGTCAGTCCATGTATAGTCTTTGGGTAGTGGCTTAGTCCCTGGAAGCTCTGGTTGGTTGGCATTGTTGTTCATATGGGGTCTCAAGCCCCTTCAAGCTCTTTCAGTCCTTTCTCTGATTCCTTCAACTGAACGGGGTCCCGTTCTCAGTTCAGTGGTTTGCTGCTGGCATTCGCCTCTGTGTTTGCCATATTCTGGCTGTGTCTCTCAGGAGAGGTCTACATCCAGTTCCTGTCAGCCTGCACTTCTTTGCTTCATCCATCTTATCTAGTTTGGTGGCTGTATATGTATGGGCCACATGTGGGGCAGGCTCTGAATGGGCGTTCCTTCTGAGTCTTTTTTAATCTTTGCCTCCCTATTCCCTGCCAAAGGTATTCTTGTGCCCCCTTCAAAGAAGGAGTGAAGCATCAGCATTTTGGTCATCCCTCTTGAGTTTCATGTGTTATCTAGGGTAATTCGAGCATTTGGGCTAATATCCACGTATCAATGAGTGCATACCATGTAGTACACACCTTTAATCCCAAACTATGTAGGAAAGGTTAGTTTGTAGAAGGAAGCAGCCATATTTGAAAGTAAAATCTTATTGCTGGGCAGACAAACTAATGAATCAGAGAAAGATTTGACAGAATGAGTCAGAGATACAATATGCCCAATTCTCATGAGAGAAACACACACACACACACACACACACACACACAGAGAGAGAGAGAGAGAGAGAGAGAGAGAGAGAGAGAGAGAGAGAGAGAGAGAGAGAGAATAGTTCACTTGTGTTCAGGCAATACACAGAGTTTAGTTGAGCTCAGTTCAGTGCAGTGGAGTTGAGTTCATTTGTGAGTTCATGCTGTTCAGGGCGAGTCAGCAGAGGCAGTTGAATCCAGAGAATAAGGAAGAGTCAGAAGATTAGAACAAATTGCCAGGGTTGGTTTGAGGCTAAGCAGAGAAATTCAGTGAAAAGCCAGAGAAACCAGATTGAATCAGTCAGCGTGGAGAGAAGGTTAAGATGGAGCTGCTGAGCTGAACCAGCCAGCCAGAGTTCAAAAAGAACTCGAAAGGGAAAGGTGGAGGATGCTTGCGGCTAACCATCATACTGATCACAGGGACCCCAATGCCTCCATGGGAAAAGACAGAAGGAGCTGAAGGGGTTTGCAACCCCATAGGAAGGAAAACAATATCAACCAACCAGACCCCCCAGAGCTCCCCGGGACTAAATCACCGTCCGAAGACTACACATGGAGGAACCCATGGCTCTAGCCACATATGTAGCAGAGGATGATATTGTCTGCATCAATAAGAGGAGAAGCCATTGGTCCTGTGTAGGCTCTTTTCTCCAGTGTAGGGGAATGCCAGGGTGGTGAGGTAGAAGTGGGTGGGTGGGAGGGGGAGCATCCTCATAGAATCAGGGGGAGGGGGTATGAGCGAGATGGTAAATGGGAAAAGGGATAACATTTGAAAAGTAAATACATGAACTATCTAATAAACAAAGGTAAAGTTATTCAGCAGTAAGTCTCTGAAACAACAATTATATCAGGCAGTTAAAAGCTACAGAAGTGGCATGCCATAAGAAAGAACAGTGTCACTGAGACTAAGGAACTTGTTAGGAGCAGAAACCCCAATTGTAAAGGAAAGCAAGAGTTTACCAGATGGGCACCATGCTTGCTGTCAAGCACTCTTTGGAGGGTGAGGGGTGATGTCAATTCTGGCTCCGACTTATTAAATTTATTTCAGGTCTTCTGTATCATAACTATAGTTTAGTTTCAAAATATTTATCGGTGGCAAGGATGCACATATATACATCCAGATATCATAGGTATAAATGTTAAAACAATATTGGGACTTTGAGGCACTATTATTGCTACCATTAACCTTTTTGCGTCTGTCCTCATAAGAAGCCCCATGAGAGCCCTGCTGTCGGGTTTAGTGAATATGTAAAAAACCTGAGCATTACATGTGTTCTCTATTTTAATCTGAAGTTCACGTGCTTCTGCATGATTAGGGCAACTGTTAGTTAAAACTCAGCCTTGGTGGTCATACCCAATGAGCTACAACCTACTAGCCTTGGCTCTAGGCATGCTAATTACATGACCTTATGAAATAATAGCTCCTCCTAGCTTTGGTGATCGACTGCCATCTCTATAATGTAAGTTATATTGATAGGTTTAATTTTAAGACATCTACTCATTTTCGAGGCATCTCAAGAGGTGGGGATATGGTTGTAAATGAAGTAATTAATAATGGAAATAATGGCCATGATTGCAAGATGTCACCATTCTGCATCATTAAATCAAGGGTTTATGAATTTGTTTAGCAGTGGACTTCACATTCTTGATTACTAATGGTTTTCAATTGAACACTTGGCAGAATACTTACAACTTTTCTCAATGTGGATGTGGATCTACATACTAGTATGTAAGGCTGGATTTAGATTAAGCTAACATAATTTCAAATTCCATGAAACATATCTATTTGGGAAGACATTCTGGTTTCTATCTCAAGGCAGTGGAAGCAGCATAAAGTCTGGTTCAGTGGACAGAGGAGAATAAATAGCTCTTCTATCAGTGTCCTAGGCATCTCATTGCTACTCATGGCCTTCAATCCTTTGTTCTCTGCACTTTCTAGGACTTCAGGCATTCTTTTCTGGTTTCATTTTCATCTCACTTATTTCCAAACTCTTTTGGTTCCATAGCAGCCTGGAGACTTGAATAAATTTTGACTTTGGTCATTCAGAAGTAATAGGTAAGGTCTTTTATGCAATGGCATGGCAGAAGGCTCATTCCTTTGCCTTTTTATCCTATTTCCAGAGAGGTGTTGGGGGGAAACATATAGCCAGAGAACACAATTTGCATAAGCCATTTGCTCAGATAGCAAGTCAAGATCAAGCAATTAAAGAGGCCAAGAGGCAAACTATATGAGGAAAAGAAGCCCAAAATTCTTTCGTGTTCAGAAACAAAGTTTTGTGTACAACATGAAGGTCAGCTCTCTTTCTTTACTGCTTCTTCCTCTCCATCCCCTTCTTCATACCTCCCTGTCTGCCAATCTCTCTCTGTCTCTCTGTCTCTCTGTCTCTCTCTCTCTCTCTCTCTCTCTCTCTCTCTGTGTGTGTGTGTGTGTGTGTGTGTGTGAGAGAGAGAGAGAGAGAGAGAGAGAGAGAGAGAGAGAGAGGAGAGAAAGAGGGGAACTTTGGCAGTTTCTAAGTTAATAAGTAAGCTTTAGTTATAAGAACCTAGACAATCTAAGGATAATAGTCTTTGTTACATTTGTGTGTCTTTATGTTCTTGCAAACATTCTGTTAGCAATCTTCCTTGGAAAAGCCTTAAGGAAGCTTCATGCTTCCCTTTCTTCCTTGGATTTCAAGGAGTGTGGAGTCCAAAGCTCGGTTATGGGTACATTAGTCCATATGGTGGGTAGGTTGTGTTTTTCATGTGGTCATGACTTTTTTATTCTATAACTATAATTACGATCCTTTGCTATGTAGTACTCAGCGATTTTTTTAAAAAGTAGTTTGCATGACAATAAGACTATCTTGTTTGCTAAGAATCTTGCAAATGACAGTTCAGCACCTTTTATCATTCCTCTTAGAAAGTTTATATTGTCTGCTACATATGTGGCTGGAGCCATCTGTTGCTCCATGTATACTCTTTTTTTTGGTTGGTGGTTTAGACTCTGGGGGCTCTGGGGTGTCCAGTTAGTTGACATTGTTCTTCTTATGGGGTTGCAAACCCCTTCAGCTCCTTCAGTCCTTTCTCTAACTCCTCCATTGGGGACCCCATTCTCAGTCCAATGGTTTGCTGCAATCATCTGCCTATGTATTTGTCAGGCTCTGACAAAGCCTCTTAGGAGACAGCTTTATCAGGCTCCTGTCAGCATGCACATCTTGGCATCCTTTGTTGGGCATCAGTGGGAGAAGAGGCCCTTGGTCCTGTGTAGGCCTAATGCCCCACTATAGGAGAATGCCAGGGCAGGGAGGTGGGAGGGAGTATGTGGGTGGGAGGGGGAGCAGCCTCATAGAAGTGGGGGAGGGGGAATGGGATAGGAAGTTTCTTGAGGGGAAACTGGGAAAGGAGATAACATCTGGAATGTAAATAAAGAAAATATTCAAAAAAGAAAAGAAAAAAACAACAACAACTACCAAAAACCAACCAAACCAAACAAACAGAACAAAAACAAAACAAGCAAACAAAAACCAATGAGACCGAAAATGTTCAAGCAAAGCAAAAGGAAATAAAAAACACACAAAAGATAAAAAAGAAAAAAGAAAAAAAGTCTAAAATGCCATGAGGGTTTATTTTAACTTTTGGTTTCAGAGGGGCAGACTCCATCACAGTTTGAAAAGCCTGGCTTAGCCAAAGGAGAAGAAAACTGGATCGTTACATTGCTATCACCATATAGGAAGTCGAGGGAGAGGGGACAGGAAATGGGAAGAGGGTACAACCCCTCAAAGCCAGTTACAAGTGATGAAGTTCCTCCATCAAGGCTCCACCTCCTAAACATTCTATATCCTCTGGAACAGCATCTACAACGGGGACAACGTGTTCAAAGGAATCTGTGGGAATATAGATGATCACCCACAGTACTGTTGTGGCTGTTTAAGTTTTTCCAGCCTTAGAAGGGTACCATTGCTACTTTGTTCTGTCCTGTAGCATTAGAGCCACATGTAGCTAGTATGGATGGAACTTTCATGTTGTCATCACCCTCTTTATTGTTTGTGGTGCTGGATCAAACCTAGGGCCCTGTTCATGCTACCACTAACTTGAGTTAAAATAATAGTGATATTTATCTACTTTTTTTATGTTGAGTGCATATATGCCCCTTCACACACACACAGATTTTTTTCTTCAACTTGAAAATTTGGTTCCTATAATACTCAAATTGATAGTCATTTTGTTGCTTATACAAAGCCCCTCTCCGATGTTACTATAACAACCTCTTATAGTACAGTTACTAAAAAAGAACTTTGAGACTTATTTTTATGATACTTTGACAAAGGGTACTTTCTTCCAAGGAAAGTGTTGTAAAATTCTGTTTCATAGGGTCTCTGGAGAATTTTGTTGTTGAAAATATGAATACATATTCATATATTTTATTTTACTTTTGTTTGTGTTCAAGATTTTTCAATAATTAAGCTGTTTTATAATTATGTGAAATATTTCCAATGCTTACAGTCATATCTACTGAACAAAGTACTTTTGAATTAGTCTATATAATAGACTAATTCATCCCAACCTTCTGCAGTTTGATCTTCCCTTCCACAAGTCATAGAAAGTAAGATATGTGTGTGACCACTCTTATTAAAAACGTTATTCTTATAATTCCTCTACTTTTTGCGCTTCCCATTCCCAGCATAAAAGTGGTACTCTGCATTACTCTATGGGCCTGTAAAATGCCAATGCATTATCTCACAGTCATAGACAGCATCTCTTGTCGGGAGAGATCTCTGTCCTCAGCGTTTTGAAGTTACAAATCTGACTGATGGAGTTGGTCTTCCTCATCCTTTGAAAATATTTTTATCTATTTATTTTTAGCAAATTCCTAGAATTGAACTTCCAAAATTAGAGCAAATGCTCATTTATTTTTGCTAGATGTGGCCGCGTCCTCACCAAGTTGTTCTTGTCTCCTTTCTTATATCAGTTTGTGAGACTCACGACTCAAACCCCAGGTAGTCACTAAGGGAAGATATACCATGCATTATCTGAAAGACAATTCATACTGTATATATTGTAGAGATGCAAATCTATAAAGACCCCAAGCAAAGCTGTATCATCTCATAGATCTAAGGTATTTTATTAGTAATATCTGTCTCTGGTTATGGTACGGCATTTCTGGGAAAAAACTTTTTAGCTCTGCTAGAGAACTTGCAGTGCTATGTGATTGCTACTTTTCCTGGTCCAGACTTAGCTTTCCTAGATTATGTGGACCATGGCACACATCACTGCCTAACGTTAAGTTATGAAGAGCAAAGCATGTCAGCACATGAGTGATTGATGGTCCCATTGCTTCTTGAGCTCTCTTATAGATCCTTATATCATGGTCATTCATCTATCTCAAATGTATATCGAGAATATCGTTATTTTATTGTCAGTACATATTGAGTCATGTAAAAGCATAATCCCTACTGTATCCCTAGACCTCTAGGCAGAATATATCTACATCTGAAGTGATAAGTATTTTTGGAAAGGAGACTTCAAAATCCTAATATTAAAAAAACAAAACAAAACAGCTTAACACTACTTTTTGGTGAGTAACAAGATTTTTTTTTTTTGTTTCTGTTAAATGTGTCCCAAACAAGTGCAAGTCTGAGCACATGGAATTCAAACAGACTTTGTAGGCTTTTCACCCTCAGTGAAAGCACAGCCTCGTAATTGAAGACAGGGCAGCATAAGCATTACCCACACATCTCTCAAGGCGCTGTGGATTTATTGTAACAGATGGTCCACACACTAGATTCTTCTTAAAATTATATGACTCGCTGTATGCATGGGACTCATTAAGTGGCTCAATCGCTGAATCATGGAACAATTACAGCAAACCAATACACTGCTCACATCTTGCTCCTTAATAGAAATGTACTAACGTAACACTTGCCGCTGCTGTAGACTGAGTTGTTGTAGAGAAAGTTACAGGGGCTGCCATCTGCTAAGTTCAGATGTGGAATTCTTAATGTAGTACAGAAGCTTACTTCTCCCTCATATCCTCTGAATTTCGTGATCAACTAAATCACGAAAAAAAAAAAAAAACAAAAACAAAAAAAACCCTGAATGTTAGAAACTTCTGTTTTCTCTAAATCCAAAAGTACAGGAGGTTTGAGTGATGTTTTTATTACCTAGGATCATAGTATTCCTGAAATGCAAGTGAATAAAGAGAAACAAACAAATGTAAGAAGCAAGAAGTCATCTAAAGAAGGAATAATTGGAAAGCCAAGACTTTCCTTATAGCACCAGACAACAGAAGATGCTACGTTTTGGATTAGGTAGATTTTGTTTGGAAGTTGCCGTGAGGACTCTAATGGGTCACTGCTTTGCTCTGTATCTCGTCATTCTTGTTTTCTTTTTACACATTCGTATTAATTTGTAGCATCTTAGGACATTCTTACAATTAAATATAGAAATATCAACTGCACGTTTTGTAATAGTGTAGGGAAGAAGGCTAACTAACTCTTTCCAGAAATATATCTATTTAACTTTTGAAAACATTTTGTGATAGTAATAGAACTTCCATTTCTTTTTGAATATGCACTTTAGTGTCAGAACCTACATGTTGTGTTTTAGGCTAAAAATTAATCTTTAGCCTCTTGGACATCTTGGACACACACACACACACACACACACACACACACACACACACAAGTATATACATGCACACATACGATTAAATTTGTGTAGAGGATTAGTTATGTAGAGGATGAAAATTCCTCTACATCTTGACTCTGGCTATTTTATCATGTGCTCTTCTTTGGAGACCACATAAATTTAACCCATTTTCCTAGATGTGGTAAGCACTTACTATTCTCAAACTATTGCTTGTGATATTTTTTGCCATTCATCATTAATTCCTGTTGTAAACAGAAACCACCCAATTATACATTTGGTACTAAATAGTTTTGAGAGATGGCTTTAAATGTCCAAGTTGCAGAACCACAGAGAAGGCTACAGACAGATATAGGAGAAAGCCATTTTGATGAATATGCCCTACCTATCACTACTTCTCTTCCTCTTTCTTGATATCAATATATAGATAGTACTGACATTCCTAGGGCTTCGGTAGTCTTTGCTGTGGCCATGTGTTCATTTACATAGCTTTAAAAGTATTGAAAATTGTATGTTTTACTAATATGCAATTCTTTTTCAGGTGACCAGAAAAGCTGTCTGGAGAGATGCTGAACTTGGCATGAGAAATAAGCTGTGAGAATAGTACAGGAATCTTAATATCGAATTGCTAGATATTAGAATGCTGAGAAATGTAAGAAAAATTAATTTGGTTGATGAAGGTCCTTATTTTTCAAAACATATTTTTGTCCAAACCAATAATTGCCCATATACTTTCCATATATAGGTTATTAATGATATCAAAATGTCATAGGTTTTCATTAAATTTCTCAATCAATAGATGCATGTTTGTTGCTTATTATAGCACAGCTTCCAGGGGTCTGCTGCTGCAATCGCTGACAGCTCTTTCTTTCTTGGAGATGTGTACTGGTTCTTTTTTCACTGCAGAATGAGGAAGTTGCTTATTAACTATTATCAAAACTAATATGTGGAAATAACAACTCTGTCAAAAAATTTTAAACTCTTGCTCATAATAACAATTAAAGTCCAATCAATGAGAAATAGTTCGTTCGGCACACCTGCAAATACTGGAACATAATTGAAGAATGAATGTGCTAATATTTGGGAAACGAATTAACAAAATTCTGTGTTCAGGATTTAAAAGATTGCCTTCATCTATTTGCTTATTTTTACTTTTTCTAAAAGTCTCCAAGCCCTGGGGCCTTAATCTCAGCAAGGTGGCTCTGATCATTTAAATGCTTTATCCAAGCAAAGGGCGTTCTGAATTCTTTCCATTCCAATGATTTTCTTCTGACACAAAAGAACTTAACCGTGGACTGAAACAAAATAATAGGATTGTCAAAACTAACATGCGTGCAAATATTTGCATGTGTAAAGAATTTTTTGCATGGTAGCTTTATTGCCCATCGTAAGTGTCTCCTGAGATCAGTCATGTCATTTAAACATTTGTAAGGAAATGGAGACATCGTAAGCTTGGGTATAGAATCTCTCATCTTCTCTCCCCCTCCCCCTCCCCTCTCTCTCTCCCAGACCCTCCTCTTTCCCCTCCCCATCTCCCTCCCTATCTCTATCCCTAACCCTGTTCTCTCCCTTGTATGTGCTCACTTGTGGAGGCAGGAGGACAAATTTAGGTGTCTTCTGTTGCTTTCCATCCTTCTTTTTATTTAAAGAAAGGGAATTATTGAAGATCTTAAAAGCAACTTCTACAAGATTGACATTTTCCATAATGGAACAATGCATTCTATCTCTTATGTTGAAATATGCATTAAGCATACATACAAAAACTATGAAACAAGGCACCACTGTTTCATAAATACACAAGGAACAAGAATGACTTACAAATAATGGATTCTTTTTTTTTTTTTTTTTTTTTTGGAGCTGGGGACCGAACCCAGGGCCTTGCGCTTCCTAGGTAAGCGCTCTACCACTGAGCTAAATCCCCAGCCCCCAAATAATGGATTCTTAAAACCCCCTTAAGAACATGAAGAAGAGCAGAATGGATGGTTCTTCAGATCTATGCACTGAAGTGAGCCTTTCCACTGGGGAACACTTTGTCAGAGTATTGACACATATAAAAATGTATATTCTGAAAGGGACCAGGATGAGGTATGGATCTCTCTCGACCTAGAGCTCACCATTTCTGCTTTCCTGGTTGAGCCAGGGAGTCCCTGGGCTGCTTAGACTTGGTTTAGAAAAACAGCACTGAGGTTGCAGATGTGTGCTGTCATGTCTTGCTTTTCACTGGGGTGCAGAGGGTTTGAACTCAGATCTTCCTGCTAGCATGCCACACATTGTTCACTGATCCGTGTCGGAAGACCATGAATACAATCTTAAATCTAGGTTTCTGCATCTAATTTTTTTGTATTTGTTTGACTCTTGAATACAAAAGGAGCCTAATTTTAAGAGTACTTAAACTTTCTAGTATTTACCCTCTAATAACGGTGTTTTCCTTCCATGCTTGTTCCTACCTCGGCGTGGTTTCAGATGGAAAGCTTTTCTAATTATTCTCACAAAGAACTATCAATATGTCTTGGGAAACAGAAAGCCTGTCTTGCTGCATTTGAGTCTGTCTGAAATCCCCCCACTGACAGCCACTTACAACTGATCAAAGACCTGAGATTTTCCTACAGTTACACCCGGGTGACCAGTGTTTGATAGCTTTTCTGTCTAACCCTTTCAAATTCCATTTATGTGCAAAATCACCAAATATAGTTGCTGTCTGAATGAATTACACTTTTGACTTTGTTTTGGTCATTTTGCAAATACCTTCCTGGAACTATAATCTTCCCTGTAATTTATGTTGGAAAAGATTATATCTTATTTTGTATGTTAAGTTTTTCCTTTTTAAGTTATTTATTATTCACGCTACATCTTAAACTGGTGCTGGTCTATGCAGATTTTAAATGTGTTTGTCATCTACCATTAGTCACTGTGTGAAATCTCTCAGTAATAGTTAGCCCTTGAATTTTCTGCAGCTAAGGAGAATTTAACTCTGATTGATGGCAGATCACTTAGCTGGTTGGCAGACTTTCCCATTTACGGTGGGGAAATTGCTCTTTTCTTTTTGTTCACTCCTTCTGCTGCTTGTGCTGAGCCATAAGACATATGTGGCAGACTGCACACGAGATGTAGCGATGGATCGGCAATGCGCTGTGCCTTTTTTTACAATTACGGTCTTATCAGTTTCTCAGACTGTACAGGGAATGTCAAATATCTTGGATGACATTCTCCCATTATTGTAGTCAGCTTGTTTATGTACCCTGTCTTCTTTAGCTCCCCATGTACAATGCACAGCCCATCACCTTTTGCATGACAAACTGACCCAGAGCCCAGAAGGAAGGCAAGTCTGCTTTGCTCACAAGCCCCAGGTATGTTGTTGGCTACACACCAGCTCTACAATCCGTTCTACCTTTTCCTGTTCCAAGCAGATGAGGAAAAGCAGTCTGAGATATTCTGCTGGGTGTACTTGTTAGAAAACATATGGGCTGTAAGGAACATAGCATTCAACCTTGAGTAGTTTAAACAAATGGGCGATTACTCTCCCCACCTAATAAGAAAACTCAAAAGTACAGTCTCTGTTACTGAATCAGGTCTTCTTGAACATGTGTGGTGATACTGGTATCTCATGTCTCTATTGCTGTATTTGGAATATTGGCCTTATTGTTTATGGGTATAAGTGGCTACCTTTCCTTTAGGCTTCATGCTAGGAAAGAGGGGAGGAGAAGGTAAAGTAGTTTTTTCTTTTCTTTTTTTCCTTTCTCCCTTCCTTCCTTCCTTCCTTCCTTCCTTCCTTCCTTCCTTCCTTCCTTCCTTCCTTTATCCCTTCCTTTCTTTTTTGTTCTCTAGAAGACTGGTTCTCCCATCTGTATCCCATCAAAGTAGCCAAGGTTCAATCCTCTTGCTTCTGAGTTCCAGTTGGGGCACGACAGGTCCACACTATAAGCTCCAGTGCCCACGCTGTATGATGCTGATCATCCAACCTAAGAGTTTCATCTTTACCATCCAAGTTACAACAGAAACTTTGAACTATTTTTCTGGATCCTGAGGTAGGGCAAGAAAAGCTCCTGAGAAAACATCCCACAATGTTTTAGTGGCCAGGTTCTATTTCTGAGAATGGGGTTGTTATCCTACAGTCTCTCTGCCTCCTTTGACCGAGGGTGTAATCTCTTACGTGTCTCACGTTTAACGTTCTTTTTTTTTTCTTTTTTTTTTTTATTAACTTGAGTATTTCTTATATACATTTCAAGTGTTATTCCCTTTCCCGGTTTCCGGGCAAACATCCCCCTCCCCCCTCCCCTTCCTTATGGGTGTCCCCCTCCCAACCCTCCCCCCATTGCCGCCCTCCCCCCATAGTCTAGTTCACTGGGGGTTCAGTCTTAGCAGGACCCAGGGCTTCCCCTTCCACTGGTGCTCTTACTAGGATATTCATTGCTACCTATGGGGTAAGAGTCCAGGGTCAGTCCATGTATAGTATTTAGGTAGTGGCTTAGTCCCTGGAAGCTCTGGTTGCTTGACATTGTTGTACTTTTGGGGTCTCGAGCCCCTTCAAGCTCTTCCAGTTCTTTCTCTGATTCCTTCAACGGGGGACCTATTCTCAGTTCAGTGGTTTGCTGCTGGCATTCGCCTCTGTATTTGCTGTATTCTGGCTGTGTCTCTCAGGAGCGATCTACATCCGGCTCCTGTCGGTCTGCACTTCTTTGCTTCATCCATCTTGTCCAATTGGGTGGCTGTATATGTATGGGCCACCTGTGGGGCAGGCTCTGAATGGGTGTTCCTTCAGTCTCTGTTTTAATCTTTGCCTCTCCCTTCCCTGCCAAGGGTATTCTTTTTCCTCATTTAAAGAAGGAGTGAAGCATTCACATTTTGATCATCCGTCTTGAGTTTCGTTTGTTCTAGGGATCTAGGGTAATTCAAGCATTTGGGCTAATAGCCACTTATCAATGAGTGCATACCATGTATGTCTTTCTGTGATTGGGTTAGCTCACTCAGGATGATATTTTCCAGTTCCAACCATTTGCCTACGAATTTCATAAACTCGTTGTTTTTGATAGCTGAGTAATATTCCATTGTGTAGATGTACCACATTTTCTGTATCCATTCCTCTGTTGAAGGGCATCTGGGTTCTTTCCATTTTCTGGCTATTATAAATAAGGCTGCGATGAACATAGTGGAGCACGTGTCTCTTTTATATGTTGAGGCATCTTTTGGGTTTATGCCCAAGAGAGGTATAGCTGGATCCTCAGGCAGTTCAATGTCCAATTTTCAACAGCTGCACTTTCACTTTTCCTCCCAACCCAGTAAATACTGCTGGTTTAGCTTAGCGTATAGAATTTTATGGAATGCTCCTCTTCGTTGCAGAATTTAAAGTTATTGATATCAGCAAAATCTAACCAAAGAAAATGGTTCATCGTGATAAAGGTATGCACAATTAGCATTTATCTTTCATTTTAGAAATATCGCATAAACATACTTTAAGCATACTGTTTCCTATTCTTTTAAAAATAATCCGTAGGTATTCATGCACGATTGTGGGTGAACATATACCACAATGTACATGCTGAAAAGCTGTTGGTGTTCGTCTTGATGGAGGCAGAATCTCTTGTCTTCTGTGTGTACACTAGGCTTCCTTTCCTGTGATCTTCCATAATTCATTCTGTCTCTATCTCCCATCTTACTTTAGTAGTGTTGGGACTGTGTTACCATGTCTACCATATAGTAGGCTCTAAGGAGTCATGTCTAGATCCTCACACTTTTACCATAAAACTCTTACACACTGAGCTGTCTCCCTAGCCCCCTTTCCTGTTTTTAACTATAATTATGAATTTCTATTTATATTAATGTAAGAAAGCATTATAGAAATAATGTAATAAAATATTTATAGGAATGATTACAATTTACTGAATAACTTTTTGTACTAAGTCACTTTACATTTCATATCAGAGAGAGAGGAGGAGGGAGAAAGAAGGAAGAGAGAGGGTTACCCTCACATCCAGAGAAGGCACAGAAGGGATAGCACTCTTCACAACACAAAGATTTCACTAGCTACTGTTCCTTAGCTATATGTTATCATCTCGCAATCTCTTTTCTATCACAGAACCAAATTGTTCAGGAACTCATTGGACATCTAGTCCTTTTTTTTTTCTTTCCTGGTGCTCTTCACCAACAGAATATATCTGTAGGCTCTCACTCTTCAGAATTTGGGGGCCTTTTATGCAAAAAGAAATGTCTGGAGAACTTCCACAGGTTCCACAGCTCAGGCCTTATGAAGGATGCCACTGAGTAGCACACGTGTCGATGTGTCTATTACAAAATAGTTCATTCTCATTGCGGCCATCTTAGTCAGTAATTGTGGTCATTTGAATGGGAATGGCCATTGTGGTCTTATATATTTGAATGTTTGATCCCTAGGTGGTGGAATTTCTTGGGAAGAATTAAGATATGGGATCTTGCTGAAGAAAATGTGTCACTGGGGGTGGGGGTGGGAGAATTTGAGCTTTAAAAAGACTCCCAGATTTCCCAATGTTCTTTCTCTTTGCCTTGTGGTTGTAGATCAAGATGTGAGTGCCTTATTGTTGTTTCACTCTGCCATCATGGACTCCAACCCTTTGAAATCATAAGCCAGACTAAATGCTTTTATTTTATGTTTCCTTGACCATTCTATTATTCTGGGTTTTCTAGAAGAATGGAATAAATAAATAAATATAAAGAAGACTTATTAAAGTGGCTTGCAGACTATGTTCCAGATAGTCCAACAATGGCTGTTTATTAATGGACATTCCAAGAGTCTAGTAGTTCTTCAGTCCATTAGGCCAGATGTATCAGCTGTTTTTTAGTATATACTTGGATCCCAAAAAGTAAGCTTTCAATGCTAGTGACGGAGTGGATTTGTCAGTGCACAAGGGAGAAAGGGAAAGCAGGTGAAGAACAAAGGTTCCATTTTCCCATGCTCCTTATAAAAGATTGCCACCAGAAAGGGTGTCTCAGATTAAAGGTAGGTCCTCCTATCTTAAAACATCCATATTAAAAGTGGGTCTTCCCAAATCAAAGGAGAAGCCCTTGGTCCTACCTCCCCCAGTGTAAGGGAATGTGAGTGCAGGGAGGCAGGAAGGGGTGGGTGGATGGGATATGGGGGTTATGGATGGGAAACCAGGAAAGGGGATAACATTTGAAATGTGAATAAAAATATACCGAATTAAAAAAAAAAAAGAAGTTGCAAAAAATCACTCACAGGCGTTTCCTTACTAACAGTTCATTCCAGATGTAATCAAGTTGACATTGAGAATAGCCATCACAATCACCATGTTTTATCACAGCAATAGAAAAGAAACCAAGGTGGTGGTACTCTTCTTCATCTTTTTTTTTCGGAGCTGGGGACTGAACCCAGGGGCTTGCACTTGCTAGGCAAGCACTCTACCACTGAGCTAAATCCCCAACCCCACTCTTCTTCATCTTTTACCTTTTCAAACTAGTCCTTGTGCAACTTGGGTGTCCTTCTGGACCTACAAGTTGAGCTTGGATAGTTAGTGTCAAGGGGTGCATATAGTCATTGTGGAGATTCCTTCCTAGAGAGAACTGACTGACAGTTCCTGAGAATCCAGCAACTGTTCTAAGCATTCTCTATCAACCATCCTGTGATGAAGGCGGTCTCCAGCTAGGCGACACTATCATACTTCTTTACTTTTAAATATATGGAGATTGCTCTAGATCTTACCTGTGGAGACATCAAGAAGCCTATAGAACATGATTTTAGTTGACTGACTTATGACTTAAGAAGAAGTAAGTAAGTGCTTGCCACTTGGGTTGCTGTCAAGGATAATCCAGTGAACTTGATGAATGAAAATTAGCATGTTTGTGGGTCACCAATCTCTCATTCAAGTTAGGTGTCTTCCTTAAATAACCACACCGTGTAGACACAGTCAATGTACCACTTCTGTTAAACATCTGTGTGTTTTACTCTTCTCACTTCACAGTGCTTTTCGCAGTGGTAAACTACAACTAACTCATATCAGCTTTAAAAAAAGTGACAAAGTTAAAGAAAAACAATCAAACCAATTGTTAAGACTAGTCATGAGTTTAAAATAATTGTACAGGCATAATATATTAAAAACAAATTAATACTAAAGCTCACTTCCTAATTATTTAAGTACCTTTTACTGTTACCTATGCTTGGGGTCTAAGTCACGCATGTGAGAAGGGGTTATGTTTTATGTAATAGTATGTTACTGCTTGTCATCTTCATGTTCAGCAGCATATTACAATTCGACACTGGCAGATGCACACCGTGAAAGGCAGCAAATGCTATCATCATGGTCGTTTTGTATTGTAGGGAGCAAGTTGTTAAATGTTAGGCAGCACACCATCAGCCCCTCCTACACTGACCCTTTCCTTTATTAACTTTTGCTGAATTTATTTTTAATGTAACACATCTATTCATTTTTTTTTCCAGCCCATATTCACTCACCCAGTATTGAATGTTGGGTATTGAAGTTGAGAGCACAGAAATGAGGACAGCATTGTCTCTGACCTCAAGTCATGAGAATCTGAGTTAGGTAAATGTACAAACAATTGTGCTATAAGGTAATGGATATTAGAACACTAGCAAACAGTAGATGAGACAGTTGAGAACAATGGGAGTAATTAGTATTGTGTGGGTCGGAAGGTTTAGTACTTTAAAGAGGAGGAAGGGTTCGCCAGGCAGACAATGTTAAGAAGCACGTTTTGTCCAGAGGAATATTTTACATAAAACTCAAAACCTGAATAGCCAAGAGAGTCTGAAAACTACAATATCTAAAGGTACTTGATAGAGAACACTTGTAGAGTTAAACTGCCACCTAAAACAATGATTATTATTTCAACATCGTTGCATTCTGAGAACTATCATGATTTTTGTGGAAGCTAAAAGGTTACTTAGATCATAAATATTAAGTAATTTGCGATATACGCTTTTATGCCAACCAAGAACCACTAGCATTCTGCTTTGTATTTTGACCATCTGTGGTGTGTAGCCATTTTACTGCTAACAGTAAGATACATAGGCAGAACCTGTGTTTAGAGACTTTGTTAAACACATTGTCTTTACCCTTCTTCGTATTTAAATTTTCCTCTGCATTTACTTACTCTGACAGTTGTTTTTTAACTGCTTCAACAACACTGGCACTCTGTTTGGATGTAGTTTGATGATGCACACCAAGAATTCCAGTTATACGTGGAAAGTCCTCAATGTGGTCAAATCAGAGATAATAGAATCTTCAAGGGATGGAGCTTAGTGGAATCCCTGGTTAGTTCTGGAAAAGATTGTCATAAATAGAAGTCTGGCTTTTTCTTGCTTTTTTTTTTGGCTTCTTTTTCTTGTCAAATGTACATGACACAACTACCAGATTGTAGTCCAGGGAGGTCTTAACTGAGATAAACAGATGTCAGTACCAAGCTCAGGAACATCCCACTTATGAATAAACTAAATTTCTTTCCTTAAAAATTATGTAGTCTCAGGTATTTTGTCTTAGTGGAAAATAGACAGATATAATCATATTTCCATTATTAAAAATAGAATGATCTTAAGGAGGTGTGTTTATTACATACAAGAAGATTTTGACAGAACCCAGATCCCCTTCAACATAGGAATGGATACAGAAAATGTGGTACATCTACACAATGGAGTACTACTCAGTTATCAAAAAAAAATGACCTCATGAAATTCATAGAAAATATGATCCTGAGTGAGGTAACCCAATTACAGAAAAACATGCATGGTATGCACTCACTGATAAGTGGATATTAGCCCAAAAGCTCGAATTACCCAAGATGCAATCCACAGACCACATGAAGCTCAAGAAGGATGACCAAAATGCTGATGCTTCACTCCTTTAAAAGGGGGAACAAAAATATTTGTAGGAGGGGTTATGGAGGCAAGTTTAGAGCAGAGACTGATGGAACGGCCATTCAGAGCCTGCCCCACGTACATACAGCCACCAAAAGTAGATAAGATTGATGAAGCTAAGAAGTGCATGCTGACAGGAACCGGATATAGATCTCTTCTGAAAGACACGGCATGTCAAATACAGAGGCGAATGCTAGCAGCAAACCACTGAACTGACAACAGGACCTCTGTTGGAGGAATTGGAGAAAGGATTAAAAGAAATGAAGGGGCTTGCAACCCCATAAGAACCACAATGCCAACCAACCAGAGCTCCCAGGGGCAAAACCACTATCCAAAGACCCATGGCTGACCCATGGCTCCAACTGCATATGTAGCAAAGGGTGGCCTTGCTGGGCAGCAATGGACGGAGAAGCCCTTGGTCCTGCCAAGGATGGAACCCCAGTGTAAGGGAATGTGGGGGGACAGCAAGGGGGGTGGATGGGGAGGAGAACACCCTTCTAGAAGAAGAGGAGGGGGAGGGGATAGAGGGTTTATGGACAGGAAACTGGGAAAGGGAATAACATTTGAAATGTAAATAAAGAAATATCCAATAGAAATTGCAAAAGGAGGAGGAGGAGAAAGAAGAGGAAGAGGAAGAGGAAGAGGAAGAGGAAGAGGAAGAGGAAGAGGAAGAAGAAGAAGAAGAAGAAGAAGAAGAAGAAGAAGAAGAAGAAGAAGAAGAAGAAGAAGAAGAAGAAGATTATCTTGAGAAGCTTTTCTGTGTTGTACTGAAATGTTGTACTGAAATGTTCATGAATCCCAAAACACCACCAAGCGGCTGAATCAGATGTAATTACAGCAAGCTCTTTATTCACAATCTCAAGTGGAGCTTACTTTACCACCGACCCACAGGATGGTTCAGGCAGAGAAAAGCCCCAAACAGTGGTTGGGACAAGGTTTTATAGAAAATTGTAAGCAATGGGGTGAGTGTCTCTAGCCTGGCAAGCATCGAATTGGGGTTGCTACTGTGGTCTTTAACATGATTGGTTGCTGCTAGGATCCAAACCTTAAACTGAACTTCTGTTTTCCTCTTCATTGGTGGTTATTAGGCAGGGGCGGGCTCGTAACTTGGAGTGTAGATTTGTTGAGGACTATCTTGGAAACTGGTGCTAGACTGGATTTGCTGAGGAAATACCTGTGTACCTGGAAGTGCACATCTTTATAGGGGTAACCTGGAAGCCGGAGCTAGCCTCGGGTTTTGTTGGGGGCTTACCTGGAAACTGGAGCTAGATACTGGCCCGTTAGTTTACTTGAGTTTAAATTTAGGTCAGGTTTTCTAAGATGGATTCTGAACACAAAAATTTGGGTCTCTCAGAGGAAAGAACATTGGTATCCCACTAAAGGAGGGACCTTCAATCAGCAAAGAACTCATTAGGGTAGAAATAGGCTAGGTCATCGTTAAGAGGCCACGTGGCAGTTGAGCCAGAGAGACAGAAAGCACTAACATTTCTGAGAAAGGAACATGGAAACTGAAGAAATTTGGTCAGTAACGAAAGCTCTACAAAAGGAGAGTGACTAAAAGAACCAATTAGTCTTACTCAACACAAGTTGGGTAGAGTCCAGCAAAGGGAGAGAGGGAGTATTAAATCTTGGTCTACAAGCATTAGCAACTGTCAGGCCAGCCATGCTGGATAACTAGATGAATGAGACTACCTGAATTTTCCAAAGGAAAACTCTCTTTGCTCTGAACCATGTTCTCCAGGCATCCATCTGATTATCACAAGGCTAATGACATAATCTATCTTCCAACAAGGAAACAGCCTATTTAACCAGAATTTAATTAAGCTCATACCGAATGTCAGGTCCTTTGTAGGAAGAAATTGCACTACCTCTGTGTCTGTGAGGGTTTCATTGCAAAGGACAATTAAATTCGTCACTGCCCATGAATAAACTGTCCTTATAGATTTTTCCATTGATGGCGAGTTTTATGACTGTGGGCAGCAACACCAACCAACCTCCCAGGAGCCACCCACACCTGCAATACTGTTTTGTTTGAGTTGACAAAAGTATTACTAATTCAGCAGGACTGTCTTTGCCTCTGGGTTGCAGTAAGAATAGCAGCCCCAATGAAGCCTATGAGAAGGCAGCCAGCTGACCTCTCTTGGAGACCTATCTCTGAATCAAAGGGAAATTCGGGGTTGTGGGGGAGAGTGCTAGAATTTTAAGAATTAGACAGTGGGCAAACAAATGTGGTAAATATGAAAACCTGTGGGGTTCAAGACAGCTCCCAACAGTTTCAAAATAAATCTATTAAGTCTGCAATGTTACTTTTAAAAATCTTTATTGGTTATTTTGCTTATTTATATTTCAAATGTTATCCCCCTTCCCGGTTTCCCCTCCAAAAACTCCCTAACCCACCCCTCCCCATATTTCTATGAAGGTGTTCCCCCACCCACCCACTGTTTCGATACTGGCTTACCTTTCCCCTCATCAAAGGTTCTAAAGAATATTTAATAAACATTTCGACATAATGAATTCCTACTTTATTAACTTTACCTCTGTCGTTATTTTTTTATGGGGTTCTCTGTCCAATGTTCACCTCATTAGCTCTCATTGTTCTTATTTCTACTTGATATCAATCTTCTCAGAGAAGCAGAATCTCTTTGTTCAATATGGAACTCACCAAGATTTGTCCTCAAGCACAATGTATAATACTTATGCACCACAATGCCAGAGTTTGAAAGCTGTTTGCACTCTGTTATTCTCTGACCATGGCATCCTTTGTTCTCTGTTTCCTGTTTCACTCTTCAGTTACCTGAGAGAAACTTTCCTTGGTTTACTAATGACTACTTAAATTTATATCAACATAAACAAGTTTCTAATGCCTACTTTTATAGGGCTGCGCAAATTAATAAAAGCAAACTATAAATATTCTATATTTGTTCTTAGAAAGGCTGTGTCGTACAACGATGCAGTAGGAATTGTACGTCGGATGTTTGAGTTCAACTTGATCCCATATTGCTGTGTAAGTCTGACGGGATGTTTTACAATAGCCTGGTGTATGTTCCTGGGTACCGTTTGTTTGGTTTTTGTATTTGTTATTTTTTAAGCTTGGTAGAGTTTCGTTTGTTTGGTTTGGTTTTGCTTCTGGAATTCCATTTTCTCATTTGCGAAGTGAAGTAGGACCCCTCCTGCACACTTTTACATTCATTGTGAAAATCAGATCAGACAACATAGGTAAACCATTCTGAGAGTTTTAAATGCAATGCTACCAAGATATTGCTAGTACTTGTTCTCTGCTGTTTCCCATTCTATTTAAATTTATTTTAAATTATTATTACTATTTCTATCATCATTATTATTCTGTGTATATGAGTATACCCCAATGTGCCCCAATGTGCTCTAGGCCATGGAGGAGAGAGGATAAGTTTATGAAGTCACTTCTCTCCTTCTACCTTTAATATGAATTCTGGAAATCAATTCCACTCATGGTTTCTGCGCTATCTCTTTTGTCCTAATATTAGTGTTCTTGAATTAAGAAAGATGAACTACTTTCTCTTGCCAGCCTGCAACCTAAATCTATTTCCAGGGTACACACACACACACACACACACACACACACACACACACACACACACACACACACACCTCAACCATTTCTCAAGCCTGGTTCTGCTATGCAACAGATTTTTTTTTGTTTGTTTGTTTGTTTTGTTTTTGTTTTTGTTTTTCCATTATTTTCCAAACTCAAGAAGCACGTGAGAAGTCATGAAAAGTTCATGAAGAAGACGGATAATAAGTCTTAGGTGTCATTCTGTTAAGTGAAACAGCATTTTTACCTCTCTAAGTGCAAAGTTGTTTCCCAGCTTCAGAGAATTCCTGCCAGGTGTTTATTATGGCTTCGCAAGAGTTCCAAGCCCGGAGACAGGGGATGCAAATTGAAGTCCTTATGCCATTGGTTTGTGGGGCAGCCCACAGAGAATCAAGACTGTGTTTGTAAACTCTGAACATAGGTGGGCATTTTTGAAATCCTCCAGATCTGACAGAATGATTTTCAACTAGGAGTGCAGCATTGTTTATCATAACTTTGAGTGGCAGCCTAATATATTAAATCAACTGAGAAGATTGTAAAATGCATTAGCATTAGCAATTTAATACCTTCAACAAATTTAACTGTCACTCAGAAGCATATCTGCCCTTGTTGTGAAACGAAACAGAGTACCCCAGAATGAAACTCTTTTCTTTATGGACAATACGTTTCAAGGAGACAAACTCCTCTCATGTGCAGCGCTACAGAGACACACCGAAGCCAGCAAAACACAGTGGCTCAGAATTAATAGAGGCATTTGATTATGGCAAGAATGCCTGAAGCCTTGAAAGCAGGGCTTGACAAAGTAATGAAGCTGGCCCACCTACCACCCAGGGAATATTGCTCATGAAAATGCATGGGACGTATCTCCCATTAAAATACGTTTCCTCTGCACTCGCAGTCACCTGTCAATATTGTACCTTTTCCATTAGAAGGGGCATTTGTGAGATAATATTAATAGCTTGGTAAACTGCACTGATGATGGTTGAAGAAAGTGGAATGTGGGGGCCACACGTAAAATAAAGTAACAGCAATATTAGCAAATTATTACTGGAATCTTTTAAAAGATGAGTTGCCTCAAGTAATCTTTGTTCGCTATTCATCAAAATAAGGACTTTAGTCCATCCTGGCTCACTAAGAAGTTTCAAATACATTTGTGAGGTAGTAATTTTTTTTAGGTGGAGGAATTAGAGTCCAGAGAGTGAAGGTAACTGCTTAATAGCCCTGGGTTCATAAACGGCTGAGCCAGGTTTTGACACAAAATTTATTAATTGTATAAATGGGGAACCTCCTGCTAGGTTTCCAGGCCAGTGTTTCTGTGTGAGCTAAGAGCCCCGTATACACTTAAGGTTGATCTTCACAAGCATGGTACTGGCAAGAATGGCGTCTTGAAATCCATAGAGGAGATGTTGGTGCCTTAATATAAAAGCAAGTCACCAACTTCTCGCTGAGCCAGATGATACTCTAGCCCTATCATCTCCCGACAAGAACACTTGGTTTGTTTAGATCATCAAACCTGAATCTTTATGGTCTGTGGTAGTATTTCAAATCTTTAAGCAAGGATTACCATGTAAACAGGTCAGCAGAGAGGTAGATAGAAATCTGCTCTGGAATTGTCAATCAGACACACAGAATGAGTTGGTTATTTAACAACTTACAGGCGAGTTGGAGAAACTTTTTTCTTTTCTGTGTCTCCTTTCTTTTTATACATTTTCTGGATCCTGTGAAATTTAATGTTGCATTTTACAAGTGTCCAGGATTCTCAGTGTCTTCTGCACCTCCAAACAAATATGCATTGAGTTATATTATTTTAAATTGAAAAGTGCCACATGACCTTTACTTGAATCTAATTGAGTGATCCATTTTTCTTACTACTACATAGTTTAACTTAATGTAAATGTGACAATATAAAATTGAAGTATAAACCCAAGACATTAATACATTTAACTTTCCATGTATGGTATCTGTTGTGTACTAGATAATAATGCATTGAATTTCCTCTCTCTTCTTTACCCAATTCTTTCTTTTTTAAAAACACACGTATGTGCGTTTTTCTGAGTGTTGTGTGTGTACGTGAGTGTGGTGCTCTCCAAGCTTGTCATATGCTATGGAGCTGGACATACAAGCAGGAAGGTATGAGCCACCTAACATGGATGTGGGAAATAGAACTCAGGATCTCCAAAGAGCATCAAATTCTTGTAATCACTGTGCCATTCCACCTGATCCTTACTCAGTTCTTAAAAGGATTACTGTACTTTGTTATACTTCATGACCAAAAATATGGCTGCCCAAAGAAGACTCAGACAAAAAGGATATCAATAGACATGCTGAGAGAACGGGGAAATTTCACAAGACTCCAGATCTAGACATAGAACTATAGGAAAGGAAAAAATGATGTGAGTGGTAGAGATTCCCCAGGAAGAGTCCTCTAACTTGTTATCCAACACCAAATGGTCCGTCCTGAGATCATATACACATAGGAGGTGACATTACATAACCGACAGGGTTTATTCATCTGTGTGTATGTGTGCATGTACATGTGCGTGTGCATGCATGTGTATGTACAAAGAAAAGGATGTAATCCATTTGAGACCTAGCAAGAGATTGGGCACATGTGAGAGAGCTGGAGAAAGAAAAGGGAAGGTAGGGAAGGAGGGGAAAGTAATTAGATTTTAATTTCAAAATTTTAAAAAAATTTAAAGAGAAATGCCTTGCTGGAAAAATCCTAGGAACATCATGAAAATCCCTTGTCTCTAGTAAGGGAGTTAAAAGGCAAAGTCTGCTTTAGCTTTAGAAAAGTAATTTCACATAGTTTTGAACATTAGATACATTGTGCTTATGAGCTTATGTATTATACACATCTATTTTCATATTTATATTTATTTCCTCCTATTCGTTAATCACCTTTTATCTCTTCCTTTCATTTTAGCCCCCTCAATAATTAGGAGTAACAGTCATGTCTCTGTACATGGCAGGCAAACTCTGAATCACTGAGTTAAAAACTTACCTCCTTTGTTTATATTGAAAGAATTTCTTAGAAATATTTTAGTACCTATTTGTGAAGAATGAGCTTATTAAGAAAAATTACAATTATCATTTCACACCAATAGACTAATTGCCACTCTGTGTAGTAAATACCTGAAGTTCATATTTTCTCACATTTAGGAATGGTTAATTTGCAATATTATTCAATACATTTCACGTAGTATAATTATTTAGTATTTATTTAATTGACTTATTTTATTCTACCTGGTCTAGTCAATCTATTTTATTTTTGTTATGGAAATTGTATTGATGGTTCTATAATTCTTTTAAAAATTCATGTTTAATGTTTTTACATCCCTGTTATCATTTATTGTGACTACCCCTTTTCATCTCACCAATATATAAAGTTGTAAATATTCAGCCAGCTTTGAGTTATAAAGTGCCAATTTTATGTGGCTCAACCCAATGTGTCCTGCAAATTAACAGTTAGAGCTAGACAGGCTTGAACATGCCTTGGATAGCTTGCCTGATCTCACGTATGACAGGGTGTTCCAAACTGATCACTTGTAGCACTTGCTCCAGATTGATAATCAGGAGTTCCTCAGATTCTAACTTCACTCTGTGTGAAGTCCTAGTTATAGTCCAGATATTGTGTTTGTTTATTAGTATTTTAGGTTAGTCATTACTTCTAGGACTTACTAAAGCCAAAAGAAATTACGGTTTAGAAAGAGAAAGATACATAAAGACTTTGTTCTGAAACTTTCAAATCAAATCCTGGCTTTTACTTAATTTTACTCACCTCATATAATATTGCTACAGAAGCATTGCGAAAAGTCCAATTAATAATATGTCACTCATTTTAAAAATATTCTGTCATGTAGAATAAAATCAACCTTATCGATAAACATATGATTATTAAGAAGAGTTCCCATGGTTTTTTTTTATTAGTTTATTTGCTTGGGATATTTTAATCACCTACGTTATTTCTTGAAGGACTTGTTATCAAATGCATAACCTTGTGATGCTTGGCAAGCATTTTACCTCTGACCTACATTCCCAGTTTAGACACTGTCATGGTTCTGTAAACCAAGATGATAGTACTTCCCAGATATGTGCAAAAAAGGTTAATTTTTAAGTTATTTAGAGAATAAATGTTTCAGGATATATATATATATACACATATATACATATATATCATATACATATGTACACATATCATATACATATGTATATATCATTATTTAAACATTATACAAGATATACATGTATAACATTTCATATCATCACACCAATACGTATACATTTTTGGTTTTATTTATCAGCAAAAACAAATTTTAGTATATTTGAAATGTTATTAGAACTACTTCTCTCTATATAATTCTACTGAAAACTGCATAAACAATGAAATTATTATTTCATATTATTTTTAATTCTTTAGAGCTGTTTTTTAAACTTCTTAAAGTAAATTATTATTTGACATATGTATATAATTTTGAATTCAAATCTACTGGGCAAGGTATAAGTTTAGCTTCTGATACAATTTTCTCTATATTTCTTCTTTTTCTAAGTTTAAAGAGAACTATTATTTTTCAACTATTTCTCTCATCGAATACTCCCTAGGAGTTATTGGTCTGGGAGGCTCCAGAGGTCTTTAAAGTAGGACGAATTATTGTCATTGACCTTTTTCCCATTTTAAGGTCCTGATGAAACTCTATAGCTGAAGAAGACACCACACGCTTTGGGTAAATGACACAGAGAAATCCATCTTGAACCATTAGAAGACAACTTTCTTGCTGGCCAGCTTTCATAGTGCCAGAAGGTCCATGTAGTCTTTTGGGGAACAAAACACATCAATGGTCTTACCAAGTGCTAAACCCTGCATGCTAACCTACCAGGCAATGTTTGCCTGCTAGAGTAATAGTGGTATATCTTTTATGAGGTCCCTAACTGCTCTCTGTTGGTTTTGAGGCCTGCTTCACATGAGGGAATTTCAAATCTCACATTATAATAATCCTGGTCATTAACTCATGACTGGGGAGATTATAAACCCTAGAGTAAATCTTCTGAACTACATCTGTTGCATGGTCATACTGCCAAATTCACTTCAGAATAGTTCTGCTTTTACTCATAGAACTATGCTGGCTTCAGCCTTGGTCAGAGAAGCTACTTTGGGCAGCAGTCAACAGAGAGATTCATGACAGGTCAAAGCCTAAGAATAAGACAATATAAGAAACTGGGTGTTTAGACCTAAAGATGACACCATTGTTTCCCCTTGAGACAGAATATAAGGCATGAGTGCTTGTGGTAACACTATTACACAGCCCTCCTTTAATCTGACTGTATATTCAAGAATACTCAGTTGTTATGGAGAGGCTTGTCTGACGTTTCTTTCTACAGGAGCATAGAAGTCTGCCTGCAGTGGGAGGACACTGGCCTTCAACAGTGCTGTGGATGTCTCTTACACACTGAAGTGAAGGTCTAGCTAGACAGCAAACCACTGAACTGAGAACAGTTCCCTTTGGGGGAATTATAGGAAGGATTGAAAGAGCTGAAGGGGCTTGCAATCCCATAAGAACAACAATGCCAACCAACCAGAGCTTCCAGGGACTAAAACACTACCCAAAGACTATACATGGACTGACCCTGGGCTCCAGTTGCATAGGTAGCAGTTGGGGCACCAGTGGAAGGGAAAGCTCTTGGTCCTGCCAAGGTTGGACCCCCCAGTGCAGCGGAATGTTGGGGTTGGAAGTAAGGGGATGGATGGGGGGAACACCCTTCTGGGGGAGGGGGAAGGGATGGGGGCTTATGGGCAGGAAACTGGGAAAGGGAATAACATTTGAAATGTAAATAAAGAAATATATCTAATTAAAAAAAAAGAAGTTTGTATACCAGTCTTCCTTTCACAGAGTTCTGACAACCAGCAGTTTTGTTTATATTACTGTTAATCTAACATGGTCCCACTATATTTTGGAATCTATTCCTAGAAGTAAAGTTGTTTCATCAAATACTAAATGAAAATGTAATCCCCCCCCCTCGGCAATGCCAAAATTTCTTCCCCCAAGAGGTTCGGCATTTTGCATTCTCATCAGGATTATATGAGAAGTCTGTTTCCCCACAGACTTGCCACAGAGTCTGCTGTCGGCCTCTGGAGGCCTGCCAATATAATAGGTGAGAAAAGCTATCCTAGCAGAGTGTTAATTTTCGGCTCCTTCCCTGAGTAAACTTGAGCATCCTTTCAAATGGTTGAGAGGTGTTTGTGTCTCTTTCCATGTAAGTTGCTTGGCGTTTCCGAGCAGCACTTTCTTTCCCTGTCTTTAATATGCTTTCCGTGCTGTTGGCATGTCTGTCCTCTGAGATGTTAAGTGACGATTTTCTTCATTTCTTCATTTGTGTTTGCTCTGCTTGCCCTTATTACGTTTGAAGTAATTAAATTTATCATTAATATAATTTATCAAAGCTGATTGCTTTTATCTTCTTTTGTGAAAACAGCTTCCTTAATCTTTTTTATAAATCTATGTATTAGGTTTAGCACCGGTGGTTCAGGGCCAGAACTTAAGAGGCAGAGGCAGATTTATCTCTGAGTTCAAGGCCATCCTGGTCTAGAGAGTGAGATCTAGTGCAGTCCACAGAGAAACCTTGTCTCAAAAAACAAACACATAAAACAACAAAACAAAATAAAACCCAAACCAAAACAAAAAACAAAAACAAAGCAAATAACAAGGCCAAGCAACAATAAAAACATTTCACATTAATTTTGTATTCTTTAGAATCTCACACATATGTACAGTGGGACATGATCATATCTACTCTCTCTTTTCCTGTCCATTTCCTTCTAAGTCCTCACTCAATACACCCCCTCCTAACTTTTGTGTTCTCTCTTTGGTTGGCTTTGATAATCTACTAACTCCAATTAATGCTACCCACATGTGTATTACTGTGCAACCTTCTACCTGAACATGGGAAACCTAATTATGGCCATACAGTCAAAAAAGAATGATTTTCCTTCTCCCAGCTGCTATCAACTACCATTAGTCATCAGTAAGAAATAGGACCTGAGAGGGACAACATTTGAAATGTAAATAAAATAAACAATAAAAAGACCACCCCCCCATCTATTTTGGAATTTGGGATGGATTGATCTTGTGCAGATCATGAACAAGCAACCAGAGCCGTATGAGTTTCTGAGCACTGTCTTGTGAGACTTCTATTTTTTAATTGGATATTTTATCTATTTACACTTCAGATGTTATCCCTTATCCTAGTGTCCCTTCTGCAAACCCCTTATCCCATACTCCCTCCCTCTGCTTCTATGACGGTGCTTCCCCACACCCCACTCACTCCCAACTCACCTCCTGAACATTCCCCTACACTGAGCCTTGACAGGACCATGGATGAAACAATCTCCTTTCTGCTCTTTCAAGTGGGGATGATGCTTGGATTCGTGTCAGTATTGAAAAGGTTTGAGCAGATTTTTTTTAAATGAATGTTTCATACTTCAATTAATTGGTCTTTCGTCAATCTTGATTAACAGAAGTATGTGGTTGTCTATTCTTGTCCCATATACACAGAAAATACATCACTGGCATCGGACAGCTTTAGGGTTTGGGGCTAACTAATTGGACTTCCCCTAGATATGTCAGACATTTACTGCTAAGGATGGTCTGATGTTTCACGGAGAGCTGTTATCTGTGAAGTGTGCCTGATGCTGAAAAGTGATAACAGAGAGCTGTGTGTGTCACCTTGGAGAGGAAAGTGTCCTGAGACTTTCAACTGATCCAGAGCCAAAAATATATTTTATATTTTCTCCTACACAGTTTGGGTGTATTTTTATTGCTAATTACCAAGCTAATGCCATACTCTCAAGGCACTGAGCTGCATAGACCGTTTTTCTTCTACAGTTTTTTTTTTTGAGTTGGATTTAAATATGCACAGCATATTTACAATTAATTGATTATACTTCCTGAAAAAAATACATATAGTTTCCCTTCAGTGTAAAGAAGAAAATTATCATGAAGACTTCTTTAATTATCTTAAAATAAATTATACAAGGAAGCAACATAAATTTTTCCATCTGCTGACTTTTTTAACCATCTTATCAAGAGAATTAACAATTTAGTTTTAGAAACAGATAACATATAATTTGTTTTGGTCATAATTATTCTCTTCAATTTGTAAGACAAGATGATTTTTTGACATTGTGATTGAGATGAATACATCTTTGAAAATAGAAATGAGGACACTAGTTTTGGTTTGTAGCTAAATAATACTGCTCAACATTTTATATTATATTTTCATATTAATAAAGGCTGTTTACAGTCTCCATGAACATAGTTATGTGTGTTGAACACATCTTCTAAAACTGTTAACAAACCAAAAATGCAGTTCTGCACACAGCCACACATATTCATTCTGTAGGTGTACACTTTTCAAAACTTACTTTAATAGGGGTTCTTAAATGCTTTAACCTCCCTTCTGGCCTACTATTCAGTAGAGGTAGTTGAAAGGAATAGTCAAAGGGTATGTGGACCTGTTTAGAAATAGTTCTTCGGGGGCAATTCCAATCTTCATTGTCAGGATATCAGCAGTTCAGTTCGCATCAATCAACGGCAATAACTCAATCCACTGGAAAAGAGCATTCATGAATTAGCAATGACAGATGGATCCAGAAGAAACTGCGAGGCTCTGCCCACATCCCTGGAAGTGGCAGGAAGCTGCCTGAATATCACCAGACGTTCTTTAGTGCATTTCTTTCTATGAAGCCATGACAGAGTGGCAGGCAAACCAATGTCAGAGCATTTTCCACTGTCTGTTGATTTATATTTATACTCTCTCCAAACACCATGTGTCCTCTCAAGCATCAGCTCCAGCAAAACACCACATTCTTTTTCCGGGCAGCCTCCAAAAAAATCACCAGGTGTTGGTTCTTAGCAAAACATCCTCTCACATGTCCTCTTCAGCTATATATTCTCTCATATGACAGATTCCCCCCAAAAAACCCCACAAAAACAAAAACAAAAAACCCCCAAAAAACAACCCCACAAATATTTCCATTTCAAAATTCCCACTCAACATTTATGATTTGTTTTTTATTGATCATTTTATTTATTTACATTAAAAATGTTCCCCCTCCTAGTTTTCCCCCTAACCCCCTACTCTATCCCCCATCCTTTTGCCTCTATGAATGTCCCACCCACCCACTTCCACCTCACAACCCTGGCATTTCCCTACATGGGGAATTGAGCCTTCACAGGACCAATGGCTTCTCCTGTTGATGCCAGACAATGCCATCTTCTGCTACACATGTAGCTGGAGCCATGGGTCCCTCCATGTGTACTCTTTGGTTGGTGGTTTGGTCCCTGGAGCTCTGTGTGGTCAGGTTAGTTGATATCGCTGTTCTTCCCACCGGACTCCAATCCGTTTCAGCTCCTTCAGTCCTTCCCCTAACTCTTCCATTGGGGTTTCCAGGCTCAGCCTAATGGTTGGCTATGAGTATCTGCATCTGTATTGGTCAGGTGATGGCAGAGTCTCTTAGGGGACAGTTATACCAGGCTCCTATCAGCAAGTCCTTCTTGGCATCAGCAATAGTGTCAGGGTTTGGTGTCTGCAGGTGGGATGGATCCTTAGGTGGGATTGTCTCTGGATGGCCTTTCCTTTAGTATCTGCTCCATTTTTGTCTCTACATTTTCTTTAGATAGGAACAATTCTGGGTTAAAAGTTTGGGGATGGGCGGGTGGCCCCATCCCTCAACTGGGGGCCATGCCTGTCCACTGGCATGCCTGTTATAGGTTCTCTCTCCCCTTTGTTGGATATTTTAGCTAATGTCATCTCTGTTGTTCCTGGGAACCTCTTGCTTCCCTGGAATATGGGATTTTCTAGTAGCTACCCCCAGTTCCCTACCCATCACCACTACATATTTCTGTTCAATTTCCTGACACTCTGTTCTTCACTCCTGTCTCTTCTCAGACCTGATCCTGTCCCCATTTTTACTCTCCCTCTCTCTGCCTTCCATGACTATTTTGTTCCCCCTTCTAAGTAGGATTGAGGCATCCACACTTTGGTCTTTCTTCTTCTTCAACTTCATATGGTCTGTGAGTTGTATCATAGGTATCCTGAGCTTTTGGGCTAATAGTTAACATATCAGTGAATAGATACCATGTGTGTTCTTTTGTGTCTGGGTTACCTTACTCAGGATGAAATCTTTTAGTTCTATTCATTTGCCTGTGAATTTCATGAAGTCATTGTTTTTCATAGCTGAGTAATACTCCTCTCCTCTGTGCAAATGCACCACATTTTCTGTATCCATTCTTCTTTTGAGGGGCATCTTCCAGCCTCTAGCTCTTATAAATAAGGCTGCTAATATAAACAGAAGGAACATTACCTAATTCATTCTGTGAAGCCACATACTGATGCCTAAAACACATGAAAACCCAACAAAGAAAGAGAACTTAAGACCAATTTCCCCCTATGAATATTGATGCAAAAATACTCAATAAACTGAATTGCAAGCTGTATCCAAGAACACATTAAAATGACCATTCACCATGATCAAGTAGGCTTCATCCTAGTGATGAATATACATCCCTAATATACAGAAACCAATCAATGTAGTCCACTATATAAACAAACTCAATGAAAAAAACCACATCATCATCTCATTAGATGTTGAAAAAGCCTTTGACAAGATTCAAAACCCCTTCTTATTAAAAGTCTTGGAAATATCAGGAGTTCAAGACCCACACCTAAACATAATAAAAGTAATATATAGCAAATCAATAGCCAATATTTAAATGGAGAGAAACTTGAAGCAATCCCACTAAAATCATGGCAAGACAGGACTGCCCACTCTCTCCCTATTTATTCAATGTAGTACTCAAAGTTCTAGCCAGAGCAATTAGACAACAAAAGGTCAAAGGAATACAAATGGAAAGGAAGAAGTCAAGATGTCACTATTTGTGGGTGATATGATAGTATCCATAAACGACCTCAAAAATTTCTTCAGAGAACTTTTACAGCTGACAAAAAACTTTAGCAAAGTGTTTGGAAATTAACTCAAACAAATCATTCGTGATTTATTAAAGAGAGAATATGTGGTTACTACTAGGATCTCCATGGCACAAGAGCTAAAGGAATATAAGCGAACAGGGAGGCCAAGCATCTCTATTTAGAATGTGATTCATTCTGACGCTAGTTATTTCATTGATCAGAGGGAAAGTGGGCATTCGGTAAGTTGAGTTTTTATTTTCTCATTCATGTGTTTCAGCAAATGTTGTTTCAAATGGTTCCAGACATTATGCATTTGGAATTTAACTTCTTTTTATAAAAAATAGATAATTGATTATGATATTGTTTTGTGTTTATGCTTGTCTTAGTTAGGGTCCTATTGCTGTGAACGGACACCACGACCAATTTGAATTTTATAAAGGACAACATTTAATTGGGGCTGGCTTACAGGTTCAGAGGTTCATTCCATTATCATCAAGGCAGGAGCATGGCAGCATCCAGGCAGGCATGGTGCAGGAGGAGCTGAGCTCTACATCTTCACTGGAAGGAAGCCAGGAACAGACTGAGCATCCTCAGGCAGCTAGGAGGAGGGTCTCCAAGCCCACCCCACAGTGACACACTTCCTTCAACAAGGACACACCTTCTAATAGTGCCACTCCTTGGGCCAAGCATATGCAAACCATCACAATGCTGCTTTTTACCATGTTATGACACAGTTATTTGTTCCTGTGTCAGAAAGCATAAATATAATAGTTGATGCCAATGATAACTAAAAATCACAATTCATTGTGCTATTATTGTTTATTATTACTAATAAATATCAGTACTACCTTTCGGTCAATGTGATTAACAGCATTACTGCTCAGTTACCTTCCTAATATTGCAAGATAGGTTTTCGTATGTTTGCTTCTGTGGTAACTAAGGTTGAATCTAGGGTTTGATACATGCTAGGCAAGCCACTCTACCACTGAGTTACATTTCCAGTCTCTCTTTCATCCTTCTACTTGAGTTTCTAACTCATTAAGTTAACCAGGGCAACCTTGAATTCACTCAGTAGCCCAAGGGAACTTTCCTGCCTCAGCCTCTTAAGCAAATGGGAAGATGGACCTGTACTAACAAGGGAGGTTATGCTGTGCATTATGTTTAATGTTGAATTTTGCATTTTTACTGTAAACATCAGTAATTCTCATTAATCTCCAAGTGTTTGTAGCAAAAAGATGCTTTGGGATCTGACTGTAAGAAGCGTTAGAGGCAAAGCCTGTTACTAAGCATTAACAGGTATGATTAGAAGGGAAGGCGTCTACCGTATTGTCCAGGTGTTGAGAATTTGGAGTGATAACAGAGTCTTTTTTCCCCTCTCTTTTTTTCCCCATCTTTATTAAATTGGGTATTTCTTATTTACATTTCAAATGTTATTCCCTTTCCCGGTTTCCAGGCCAACATCCCCCTAGCCCCTCCCCCTCCCTTTCTCTATGGGTGTTCCCCTCCCCATCCTCCCTCCATCACCGCCCTCCCCTCAAAAACCCCGTTCACTGGGGGGTCCAGCCTTGGCAGGACCCAGGGCTTCCCCTTCCACTGGTGCTCTTACTAGGATATTCATTGCTACCTATGAGGTCAGAGTCCAGGGTCAGTCCATGGATAGTCTTTGGGTAGAGGCTTAGTCCCTGGAAGCTAACAGTGCTGTTTAGGAAGTTATGTAGACAGAGATGTTGGAAGCTGGGATAGGTCCGTGGAGGTCGGCTTTTGAGAGTTATACCCTGTGCTAGGTCCCTACTTTAGGCCTTGGCTCTCTGATTCTAGTAAGAACCTAGCGAAGAGGCTTGCTGAGTGCTCCTGACTATGAGTTCATCCTCATCATTGATAAACTCTATCCCTGTGTCTTTAACCAAGGTTAACTCCTCCCTTTCTTAGGCTGCTTCTGTCAAGTGTTAGTCACAGCGAATGAGATAAATAATACCCTCTCTTTGAGTCAATCCATTTCCCCAGTACAATTAAAACAAAGTACGCGCTCACATTTAAAAATATTTATGTAAATAGTCTGCATTCTAAAAATCAAGGTCTAAATGTCGAAGGAGGTGTCTTTACAAGATGAATTCCACCAAAGTTTTTAATAAGTAAAGGAACAGGTTATATTCATTTATAATTCTGTAGAAAATAAGTCCATACCTCAAGAATTTACATGATAAAAAACTGGATTTAAATAATGAAAAACACATTTAACACAGTTTTTCTGTGCCAGTATGTGGTAATCAAAAATCGCACAAGAAATTATGTGAATTTAACTCGTATAAAGAAGTTAGGGATCTTTTCTTTTCTATTTTGTTTATTGTTATAAGTGATTGATTTGCTATTACTAATTCATTATTAATGGTCATTTTCAAATCCGGCCCCAGAGCTGCCTGCATTCTAATTATTTTCCTGAAGTCTTTTGTCACTTAACATTGCAGCCTTCTAGGAACTGCTATGTCTGTGCCTGTTGACTTTCTTCTGGTGTGGTCCTCAGAATTGCCTAAAACAGAGTGCGGTGGTTACAGTTAAATGTCAACTTGAAAACCTCAGTGGCCTCTGGGTATTCCTGTGGCAGGCTCTCTTGACTGTGTTTGAGCTGAGACACCTTATGTACTGTGGGAATCACCGTTCCCTGAGATCCCGGACTGCGGAGGTATAGAAAGGGGACTGGGCAGCACACATCCGTGGCTCTCTGCACATGAGACATGGACAGCTGCTTCAGCCTCCCACCACCCTGACTTGCTCCTCATGGTAGACTGGGCCCTTAACCTCTGAGCCGGAATCAATTCTTCTCTCCTTTACATTGCTTCGATAAGGGTATTTTGTAACAGCATCGAAAAAAGTAAAAGAGCTTTCACTTATTATTATGCGTTTTCTAATCTTGCCCTTCTTCGTTTTGGACTCCTGTCTAGAGGCCTTGTGTAGGAGAGAACGTCAGTACTTTCCTATAACTAAGGAGGACTGGTAGACTAGAAAATGCAGTGCTATAGGCTACTGCACCTCTCTCTCTCTCTCTCTCTCTCTCTCTCTCTCTCTGTTTCTTTCAACTCATGAAAGCCATATTTAATAGAGGTAAAAGACACTTCTTAACTTATGGTGAAATATATTGATTTTTCTCTGCTTCCTCAAAGGTGACCTCCAGGCAAGTGCAGACTCTAAATTATTATGAAGACAAACAGATATTATAGATTTAACTCAAGAATTTGAAATCTATGAGCCTGCTAATTCCCACCTCGCTTTACAGCCCATTAAACACTCTACTTTTAATTGAAGTTATAATATTTATTCTCTCATCCTCATTGTTTAGGTATGGTATGATTCTTTAGTAATTTCTCTAGAGATTTCCAGCAGGATTAACTTTTCTCTTTCTTTCATCTCCATTGCAGTTGCCATTAAATTTAAGTATATATCTGTTTAAAATTGATTTTATGAAAAGATATTTGGGTCCACGTTTTGAGAAAATTGAGAAGGCTTTCTGTCTTTAAGAGATACAAACAAATAAGGTGTTTTTGCTTCCAGGAAATGAAGAGGATGGATACAGTCTTATTGTGATAGGAGAAAAGGCTCACATCACTGATATACCTTATCGAAATTGGACTCATATCTGAAGTGTTGGAATTTCTTTACTTTCACCATTGCAAGAATGCACGATGAGCCAGACTGTTGTAAAGGAAAAACGAAATAACTATTTATGTCTCAGCTAAATAGTTCCAGAATGTTTACTTTTACTTAATCACAGTGTAAGCAATTAATTCTCATTTCTAAGGATGAATGAAGTAAAAAAAAAAAATTGCCCTGCTATACTTTATGATCTTACTTTATTCAGCTTTGAGAATGATTTATTTATATGCGTAAGTAATTGTTTTTAGGTTGATTTTGCTATGATAATTTAAAATCTTTGCTTCTTTAATTTAATTAGGTTCTAACCTAACAATCACAAAATCTGTTCGAATCCTATCTAATGCTACCTCAGTGTTCAGGGTTTCTCTCCTTCATACAATGAGCTTTTCTCTATGGCGTCTATGTCATGACCAGCTTTGGTAGTTTTAGTACTTTGAATTTTATGTGGAGGCAGGTTGACATTATTCAGGTTGACATTATTGTGGCTTCTACGTTCTGAGCTTTGGCAAGTTCTTCAGCAGCAGAACAACTTCAAAATCATTATCTTTTATAATTACATATTTTTCTCCAGCGTTTCCTTAGCATTTGCACATGTTTTCTCGTTTGTTTATTAGGACACGACATTTAAATGCCCTCCATATTTAAATGGCCATTACTGAATAACAAGCAAGCAGTTGGCTGAGTGAGGAAAGATAAGTAGAAATGTGAGTATATCATACAAAAACAATTTATCCCAACAACTTAAGCATACTTCTCAGATACCTTGATTTTCCCTCCTTTTAAATTTCTAAACAGTTCAAAACATGCATTTTACCTTATATTGTTCTAAAGATAATGACTTTTGTCCTTGAAATGATATTGTTGATGTGACCATTTATTGCACTGAACACACTATTATAAATATCATAACCTTTGAAACCATCACTTTTAAAAATTACCAAGAGGCCTAATGATTTTCTTAGAAATGACTTGCCTTACTTTCTCTTCATCAGAATTATTCTGAGTTTTAGTCGTAAGATAATTCCTAAAGAGGAGATCTTTGAAAAATTCATTATCTATATTGAGTAAAGGAAGTAATTAATATTTAGACTTTCATATGTAAAAATGATAATTTTACATGCTTTCTTTTGTTTTATAATATTTCAGCATATGAGATATCAATTACTCTTTACGTGTTTTAATTGGTGCTATTTAAATCAGATGTAAGTGACATAGGTACGTTTTGAAGCACGCATCAGAATGTTTAATACACGTAGCTGAAATTTTTGAGTGAAGACAGCAGAGGTCTGGTATCAGAATGAATACCAGCTTCAGGGAAATACTTTTTAAAAAAACCAAACTTTCAAGACTTGCCAGTTGCAAATGAATTTGTGAAACATTCCATTACATCATAATAAAATGCCTTAAAATGCTCCTATCTGAGTATGAATGCTTAGGGCAGGTCTGTAATGTGAGGGTGTCTCTGGTACAGTGAATTAAAGTGAGTTTCAGGAGCCCTGGCTTTTAACGCTGATTCAGCATTGGTGAACAACAATCAGGGGGACTCCTGGCATGAGTTTACCTTTGAAAATGGGAATTTAGTAAGGATGATATTTTATACTTTTCATAGTTTCATAATGTGACCTGGTTATTACTACATAGAATATTCTCATTAAATATCTATTTTGAGAAAATCTTCCAGATGATGGAACAAAATAGTTCATCATTAATGACATTTGTAGACAGTTTTGAATTGATGATTTGAAGTCTAGGGTCTTCTTGGCCATAACGGTTTCATTTTATTTCTAGAAAATAAAGGAAACCTTCCATTTTTTTTAGGACATGATACATAAACCTTACACGTCTCTAAAATACTTCTTCCAAGTTTTAGTGTTGCTAAATTTAGAATTTTCTATGTATTACAAAGATTGTTTTATGTAGAGTGCCCAACTGGCAGATACTCTATAAAAGAATCTCCTTTCCTACAGCCTTAAATACTGTAAGCTTTCTGAGTTATGAGCTTCTTTTATTCTTTCAGGAAGGAATGTTTCAATTTGAATGTTAGTGCTACACAGCATGAGCTTGCGTGCACACACACACACACGTGCACACACACACTTGCACACGCACACATGCATGCACCATGCCATGGTAAGTATCACCAAGTTTGAATTTGGGTTGCTGCCATAAAAATTCAAAATGAGAATTTAGATCTCTGTTAGTGCAATACAATGTTTAGACATGAATGGCACGTCCTATAACTCCTATGTCACAATGCTGTATCACAGACTGCATAACATTGTAGAAAGTAAATAAGTAGATCCCCTCATCTATCTATCTATCTATCTATCTATCTATCTATCTATCTATCTACCTATCTATGTGTGTGTGTAAGAAAACATTTCATAGTTTAGCAGAAAATATGGGTATTTATCCTATTAAATATATTATTTAAATCTTGAATACAAGATTTCTGAAATAAACCTTCGCTATCTATCCTTTTTCACCCATTAATTTGTCCTATGATTATCCGGGTCACATATTACTTTTGTTTGGAAAGATGTACCATTGTCCAATGATTATATAGATTGTTAATATGAATATGTGCATATCAAATGAAATACTTTTATATGGATAGTCAAATACCTATCTTATGCAGAGTTCCTCAAAAAACAGAGCTACTAGGAAATAAGAGTATTGGCTCATAAAATTATGGCGCCAGCATATTCTTTCATCTTTCAGTTACTAGTGGAGAAGCCAGGGAAGCTGGTTGGATAATTTATTCATGAGTAAAGTTCATGAGAAAACACGGATGGCAAATACATGTGGTACATGTATTTGGAGGTGTCAGAAGAAATGTCTCCAAAGTCAGAAAGCAGAACTTGAATGTTTCAGCTTAGAAGGAGAGCATTCACCCTTCTACATCTTCATTCTGTGGTTTCCTTGATAGGCAATATAATGCTTATGCACATGGATGAAATAAGATATTCTTTACTCAATGTTTGAAAATAAATGTTGATAGTATCTGAGTACTCCCTCATAGACACACCTAAAATAATGTTTGATTAGCCATCTGCCTATTTCTTACCTGAATAGGCATTAGATTTACCACCCCAAATATATTCCTTATCATTACAAGTGACACTGATATTCACCTTTTAAATTCATAGCTTAATTTCTAAGTAAAGCCAATAATAAACTATAATCCCATATTATATGATGCAACTTCTCTTTGCTCAACTGAAAATGCAACACTGACTTCAAAAAAGCAGATGGGATTTTTGAAGGATGTTTATTAGTTTTGTAATAGCAATGTATCTGTGATGTATTTCATAATAAGGGGATAAAAGTAGGAGAGAAATGAGTTAATATATTGCACACACACACATTCACACACACATTCACACACACACACACGCACACACACATCTGAAGATAAAAAAATGACATTTTTGTAGTTCCTATATATAAGGTTAATCTTTCTTTCAACTTCTGCAGTAAATACATTCATTTCTGGAGCCTAAGTGATTATGGTCCTTCCTAGGTCTCCATTGACCGTAATTGCAAAGCTCGAAAATTGAAGAGATGTCTTAAGAGTATCTCTACATTTTACATACTGTCTTCCTTTCCACCCCCCTTTGCCCACACCAAAATAATGAAGTTTCTTTCTTTGCTTATTGGCTCAAATGAATAGAGAGTCCAGAGTGCCAATTAGAGTTCTTAACTTATAGTTCAAGGGAAGCATGTCTCTTCTGACGAATTGGATACATTTTGTTGGAATAACAGTGGAGAAAGAAGATGGGAAGCCATGAGAAAATCTTTGGGTTAGAATGGTAAGAAGAAAAAAAGTAAAGAGAACAGGAAATAGTGGCCACTTATGTAGGTCAAAATGTGAGTAGTTAGTCTAATGTGGAGGAAAGAAAATTGAGAAGAGATTGAATAAAGTGGAGGAGACAAAACAAATGAAGACTGTGAAGTGCTCTTGCCTGAGTTTAGTGGTAAAAGGCTATGCAAAGTGATCTGGAAGCTGGATTGAAGTTTCTGGCTTGGTCCATTTTAAAAGCAGAAGTTGTCAGTCTCATTGTCTGATGACTGGGATTGTAGGCTTAGCCTGCCAGCACATGGTGCTATGTGGAGCATTGCATGATGTTGTTGAGGGGCTTAACTGTGGGTCTCAGTGCTCTATGTAGTGCCAGCCTAAGGGGGAAAAAATCTCAGTAATAAAAATAACAGCAATGGACGGTATTCAAATATTAATTCTTTTCTGCTTATATATATAAAGCAAGCAAACAAGTAAACAAAAAACAAAGACGAAACAAACAAAACCTTTTCTTTTTAGTGTTGTGTTTTTAGCTTTGCCTCTATTCTTTCCTTTAAAAAAATCCTTTTAAGATGACATTTTTAATAAAAATACATATTCTTAATTTAATCTAAAGTTCTTTTGTGTGTTATTGAACACTTTCAGGTTGTAACTGTAACAGATCATTACCTTGTTTTTTTTTATCATCAAAAGTAGAGAGTTTCTGAGGGGACAAGGAAAGGAAAGAAAAGGAACATAGCACTCAGGTGTCTTTTTGATACCTGTGATCAAAGGCTGTGCTTTGACACTTTCGAAAATATGAATTGTTATTGCTCATCCTCCTGTAGTTGATATTTTTGCACTACAAGACACCTGCTGTTCTTGGACATAACACAAACATTTTATAAAATATTTGAACATTATGAATAAAAGTGACCCATTCAGCCTGAATGTATCTAATCCAGTTTTGATTTCCTCTCTTTTCTCCAAAATCTGTAAGTTTGCTTTCTGCTTTCAAATGATCTCAAATCTAAATTTTTAAAATTTCTTTACAGTGAATTAGGTTATCAGTTTATTTTCCTTTTATATATTTCTGCTTTAAAATTTCTGCCTTTTAAAGTGAACATAGTCATCAAAGTTTTCACCAGAATGTTAAAGGTATTCACTTCTAATCAGCTCACCCCTTCCCCAAGATTATCAACTGCCCACAAGTCTTGAAAAGGGACCAGACTACTGTGAGAAATCTTTCATGCTTCCCAATGACTTTTGGATGCAAAAGCCAGTGGAGAAACATCCTTCATTTGGTTTTTCTTCTACTTTCCATTCTGAAACATATCCCAATAAGTGATAGCCGTTATTAAATGGTACACTCAATTTTCTGTGAACTTTAAACTTTCGCTCTTCTTCCCGCCCAGTCTATGGAAAACAAACAGATCATTGTAGGATAATGCTTATGGTCAGGAATGGGGATCAAGAGGAGAAGGAGAGGTGCTATAGTTCTGCTGCTGTGCAGAGTAAATCACAGGAAAGTCCCTGCATAGTGGAAATATTTTCAAAGATAAAGCTCAGTCGGTTCAGAGGGGGAAAAATCCCTTAGATTCTGTCCTGATCTCATTTTCAGAGCATCCACTAACTCGCGCTTTCTAAGAACAATGCCACTGTGTGTAAACCATGGCTGTCACGTTCCCTATTGACTTCTCTGATTTTTGTTATCCCACAGACTCTGGCATTTTTTAATTTAGTTTCATTTATTGAGACAGGGTCTCTTTAGCTGTCTTTTACTACATAGACCTTGCTGGTCCCAAACTCAGGGATCTGCCTACCTCTTCCTCCTAAATGCTGGGATTAAAGTTGTTCATCACAGTGCCTAGCCCAGCCCAGTGGTGTGTAAGTAAACATCCAAGCCATCTTCATTCTTTCAATATCCACCATGGCAAATAGGTATGAATATTAGCCTTTAAAAATCTTTGAAATTGGGCTGGGAGGCGTGAGATAAAAGTTCACCCCTTTAGTCCCAACACTTGGGAGGCAGAGACAGGTGGGGCTCTGTAGGTTGATGTCATTATGCAAGCAAAGGCAAGTACAGGATAGAACGAGGCCTGTCATTGGGCAAGAAGGAAAGATGGGTGGGAGAAAGGTTTTAGAGGAGGAGGGGATTAGAGGAAGAAGCAGCCAAGAAAACATGGAGGTGGATATTAAGATTCCCCTCTGCACATTTACAGGTTGTTATGAATATTCTTAAGGGATGGATGTGTACAGGGCTTTGTATGTCTAGATGAGCAAATTATATCTTATCAATTAGATTAGAGGTTATTGTGTTGTGTGTTCTTTTATGTGGCAGTTTATTTGAGTTCAAGAGATTGTGTGGTGGCAGGACACTGGGCCTTCCACAGAATTGGGATGTATATATCTGGCATGGTGGCAACCTGCCTTGGGAACTAGATGGGAAAAGAGATTGTTGCCAGATTCAGAGAGTAGCCACCGGCAGTGTGATAGGGGTTGGAGCTAAGCAGGTGAGATGCTTTGCTGTGTGAGATGAAAATATCTAACAGATGGCATGAGGCACTAAGGTACCAACTCTAGTGTGGGATAAAAGAAACCTTTTTTAATTCTACAACATCAGGGCTCCAGGATTTCAAGGCCAGCATCGTCTCTATAGAGCAAAATTCCAGGACAGCCAAGGCTACAAGAGAAACCCTGTCAGGAAAAATCAAAACAATAAAAAAGGCTTTGGGTTTAAAAGTTCTAAATACAAATAAAACTGTCACTTAAAAAAAAAGTCCTATAAATTCCTCAGGTCTCAAAGGTAGGGATGAAAGGACAGAGGTAATGCTTCAATCTTCTGATGCAAATGCATTGAAATGTCTCAGGAATTAATGTCACATCCTTTGCAGTTCTCTCTATCTTGTTTTTGGATCTTGAAACGAAATCTGCTGCTTAGCCTGTATGCATACTAATTAGACAATTTTTCAGACATTACTCTTTTTGGCACAGGGTAGTAATTAATAACTAACCCAGTTAAAAGGCAAAGATAAAAATGAGCCTTTATATATTTGTATTTCTGAACATTAATAAGGACATGTCGAGCCATTTGGTCATACACTCAATAGAAGAATATTTTGTTCTTTTTAGGGATTCCAGAAAAATGTTTCTACTCTCTTCTCTCGCAGCCCTGCATGTGGCTCTGATTTTACTTTTCAAAATGATCTTCATCTCCTTTTATTGGAAACTGTCACTTCATCAATCCTTTAGCAATAAGCTACTGTGGTAACTTGACCTCTCTATGTAACTTCTGTGGCTTTACAATTCATCCTTTGAGTGGAACTGTCATTTCGGCATGATCCTCAGTTTAATCCTGTTAAACTCCTGCAAGCATCCCATCTTATATATGTTGAGCACTTACATGAAATATATGACACTTTTCCAATCCAGTTTTTTATTTTTTTATTTCTGAAAGCTGCCTCTAGATTGTAGACTCTCCTTTCATTCTTTTGGAAACTGGAATTCCCAAGTGGATTGACATGTCTAAAAACACCACCACTCTATAACTCATTTTATCTGCCATGTCGTTCTGTCCTACTCTGCATGGTCTTAAGTATGTCCTGAAACTCATTTACATTTCTCATATGACAAAAAAATTACCCTAATCTCCAATGAATGCAAAGGTGATCTCCATTTTCTATAGTTAAATATAGGTAATTTTTTTACCAATTACATAACACATAAGTGACCCGCAAAGTTGATGATACCCCTATATTACCAATTAATATCATCTACTTCAAGTCATCATTAGTGCTTGGTGATCCCCATGAGAAAAATGATGGGAATTGCATTGGAGTACAGATACCATTCATCTATGACACTGTTTAGCTGATAAAGTATTAGGGAACTGGAGTGAATTAGGCACCTAACACATGGCATGCAGTGCTCTTGACATTTGGCGTTTATTAAAAAATGTTGTCATTAAAGTCATTTCAAAGCAAGAGGTGACCTGGTTTTTGCTCATGTGTTATTTAAATATATATTTAATATAATATAACCAGGAAAGGATGCAATTCTGTTAGCTACCTTTCTCCTTGTGTTAAAGTATCTGATGGAACGAACCTAAGGAAGGAACGGTTTGTTTTACCTCACGATTTGACGGGATGTGGAGAACTATGATGGACAAAACATTACGGCTAGAGTTAGAGGTGCATCCTGGAGAGGAAGAAAAGAGAGATGCATGCTGTTGCTCAGCCAGCTGGATTTATCCTGTTTTTCCTTAGAACATAGGAAAGCGCTATCACATTCTGGAAATGTCTTATCCTCTCAGTTCAACATCTCTGAGGATGCTTTCACAACAAAGCAAAACAGTGAAACAAACAAAAATCCGTAGAGATGAGCCAAATTAAAAAAATCTCCTTTTAAACTTTTATTTATTTTCATTTTATTTGTATTAAGTGTTTACCTGTATATATGTATTTGCACCATAAAAACTCATGATGCTCAGGAGGCCAGATGAAGGCATCAGATTACCTGAAACACGAGTTATGTACGGTTGTGATCTGCTCTGCACTGCTGCTGGGAACTGAACCTAGGTCCTCTGTGAGAACAGCAAATGTTTTTAATCTAGCTTTACAGCCCTCACCCCACCCCCACTTTTCTTAATTCAATTAAGTTGCCAATGAAAATTAACCATAGCAGTATTTAGTCTTCCAACATCTATAAGTTTCCATATCCTCCTCTAAACATGGGGATAATAATATTTTAGGATTCCTCGGGGACTAGTGAGATCATACAAAGATCATAGCCAATCCTCTTGTGAGAGGTAATCTTTTAGTAAATCTTAATTAGCAGTAGCTGTATCATTGTGGTGGTTGCTATGCTAAAAGTAAGCAGTAGAATCTTTCAAGTTTATGAATAATTTATATACATCAGTGTTTGTAAAATGTGTAGTATTGTATGCATATAACATCTGTGTTCTCTTTTAATTTGTGTCAGATAATGCTATGGAAACCCACAAAGGTCATTTAGGCTTCATTACCCTGAAGTGTTATCTCTGAACATTCAGAGATTAATCATTCCTGAGGAAACCGGACTGAAACAATATTGATGACACCCAAAGTGTATCACTGAAGCATCGTGATAAAGATTTTAATATGCAGCAGTTTTCCCATGAAGCATGTGGCCTCAGGAAGCAAATCTCCACTCACTGAGAAAAGAGATATCTCCCTCTCCCATCTCCAAAACAAGGCTCTCCCATTAATTCTTGAGTCAATTACTTCAGTGTGATTTTAGGTCGTTTGGAAACATAGTTTTCTTACCTGTCAATTATTTTGCCTGAGCATTTGGGGTATTTTATTTGTGCTTTGTTCCTACGTTTCCTTTCTCTCACTATGCTCTTTATTTGGGGGATTTATTTTCTTACAAAGGTTTCCTTCAAGTCAAAATGATTGGTTTGCTTTTGTTGAATCTCACTTAAATATCTGGCTGATCTAATTACTAATAACCTCTACAGTTCTGCATGGATTACTTAGAAAGAGTGATTTCAAGAGTTTACTTGAGGAATCTCAGGAGATTTCCCAAACAACCCAGGCTACTGCCGAGAGTATACGTTACCTTCCACAGAGAGATGGCAAAGCCAGATTGCTGAAGACAATGCCTATACAACTCATTGAACATGGAAAAGGAGAACTGGTACCTAAATAGAGCCTTCAGTTCTATGTTCTGGCGTCTTTAGTAAGGGAAAGTATTCTCCAAGGTTCCAAAGAAGAAATGTAAATATCAAATCAGTTATAATTCTTTGATCTACAATGGATCCCCAATTCTGAGATATGCTAGGACAATGGTAACACAAAGCGTGTAGGAATAACCAACTAATATCTGATTTGTCTCCAGGTCCACTGCAGGAGATAGAACCATACCAAACACTGATTGCAAGGTCAAGGGCAAAGAGCAACGCTACTGTTTGTTTTGTTTGTTGTTTGTTTGTTTGTTTGTTTTTGTAGCAATAAAAAGACTCCTCCTCCTCACAACCTTTTGCTGTACTTATAGATTTGAGCAGTTCTCTAACATCATCAGAGAATCTTCCTTCTGCAGCCTTTGGGAACAAATATAAAGATCCACAGTCAGATGCTATACAAAGAGTGAGAGAACTTTAAAACACTCAGAGTTAATGGAATATCTTCATCAATTTCCCCCTTCAGGGATCAGGGAATCCTGTGGAAGATGAGGCAAAAGGAATGCAAAGATCAGACGGAAGGCACTAAGGAAGCAAGGCCCTCTAGGTCACCATGATGAATATTCATATAAACTCACAGAGAATGAGGCAGCATGAACTAGGCCTGCACATGTCTGTATAAGGTTTTTTGGATATTTATTAAGGTTTCCAGTTTAGTATTTTCATAGTACTCCTGTGTCTGTGAACACATGGGTCTCTAATTCTTGTGCCTTCTCTTAGGTTCTTTTCTACCTGTTCATTCCTTTTGTCTAATTTCAATGTGTTAGTTTTTGTTTCATCTTCTATTCTATTCCATTAGGCTCCTTAGAGGCCTGTGCGTTTTCTAATAAGAGAAAGAAAGGGAGTGGATCGTGATGGGAAGGATCGCTGGATAGGTTTTCATTATAGATGTTTCCCAAGCATTTAGTTACATAAGTTATGAAAAGTTACAGAAGTTGTGAGTGCAGTTGACTCTTGCCATCGAACTTCTTTAAATACTTCTCTTATCCTAGGAACATTGACTGGCATATAAAAATATCTTAATAAGTATTTGATGAATGACTAATATTTATAACTTTATCTACCATGATGTATAGTGTTAGCTGTCAACCTGACAGAATGCAAAATCACTGGGAGTTGGGTTTCTTTGTTTGCTTCTGGGGAATTATCTTGATTGCACTTACTGAGGTGGGTGGGAATACCTACTTACTATTGGTGATACCATTTCCTGTGTAAGGAATAAAATGATGGCGTAAAAAGCAGGCATTCCTCTGGATAGTGAGTGTCATGTGACCGGATGCTTCAAGTTTCTGTTAACTTATTTCTTCACTGTAATGAACTCTACCTTGAAATGTAAGCTCAAAATAAACATGCTAGCAAGTTCAGTAATATCATTGGAATAAGGGACACACTAACATCTTAAACAGAATAAAATGTCCAGAGACAATCGCTAGAGTCAAAGGAACATCTATTTCTGATAGAGACGAACTTTACCTGCTTGTACAAGGTTCCATGTTCATAAGAGGGAAATGTCAGGATTATCTAAGTTTGAAAAGTCAAATGAAAATGACTCTTCTTTATCTAGACTGGGATGTAGTAGCTCGTGGCACGCTTCTTTCAAATTCAGCAGTCACTTGATATGTGCAGAATATTTGAGTGAGATAAATATTTCAGAATATTTCATGCTATCAGAGCTGACTGACTCTCCTGTACTCTACGGCACACTTTCCAAACTACTTCTAGAGCATTTTCTTACATCTATTATGCCAGAGCTTTGATATAGTTGTGAACAAGATAAAATGCCCCCTCATTTATAATGCTAACTGTGTTTTTGCAAAATAAGAAAAATATTTTAATTCCTTGGTAACCATCTTCCTTTTGTTTTTAATAGACTGTAAGTCCTATGAGAATGCCATAGACAAATTTCCTCTTCTTGTCTGCAAAGTATTTTCCAATTGTTATGGTCAAGCATAGTCTAAAGAGGTTTAAGCCTTTTTTTATTTCTGAATCATGTGAAAATTATAAAGACAATATCCAGAGTTTTGTGGTATTTTCAGATTCTAATTTCTAGAAAAAAACAAAAACTAAAACAAAAAAGCAAACAAACAACAACAACAACAAAAACAGAAGATGCTTCTGGAAGGCTAACTTTTCCCAAAGTCAGAGAGAATTTAGAGTTCGTCTCAGCTCTTTATAAGATGAATTCTTGAATATTTTGAATATCTCGAATATCTCATCAGTTAGAGGAGTGGAGAAATTATATCTTTTCTGCTCTTTTCCTTATTCCTTTATTCATTTTCTCAAACAAATTTAATCTTGTTGGGCCATTCTGGCCAACGTTATTATCGACATTAGCCCAAAGTATTGTTGTTTAGCTGTATTATTAACCTATATTTTACAAAATATGGGATTAATTCTTTATTTATATCTCCATAAAATTATTTACCATGTGGCAAAGTGTTCAAGTATTATGTAAGCTATTCTTTTTTTTTATATTAACTTGAGTATTTCTTATATACATTTCGAGTGTTATTCCCTTTCCCGGTTTCCGGGCAAACATTCCTCTCCCCCCTCCCCTTTCTTATCGGTGTTCCCCTCTCCACCCTCCCCCCCATTGCCGCCCTCCCCCCAACAATCTAGTTCACTGGGGGTTCAGTTTTAGCAGGACCCAGGGTATGTAAGCTATTCTTAATGTAGCCCTGTATTATGTAGGACAATGTAAAGGAGCAGAAAAACTATATGTGGGGATTTATTAGATTGACTTAAATTATGATGGGCATCTCAATGTTGAGGACACTGAGTATTTGTTTGCTGCTCAGCTCCAAAAGTTTCATGTCTCAGCAATTTCAATCTCACAGTGAAGGATCAAAACTTCCCGGGCTACCTCTAGTATTCGGTATATATTAGAAGATCAACAAAACTAGTTTAAGGTCAGCAGAGGATAAAACTGTAGAAGCATCAGTGGTTTCACTTACTCAGGAAACACTAAGGTAAGTAGGCAATGATAACTTTTAATTCAAGCTCTTTATATCCAAGCCACCTGTTGGGATGTACCACCCACCCATTCTGGGGGCAAGCATTCCTCCTCAGTGAATCCTTTTAAAAAACACTCTCACTTCCTCAGTGATGTGACTCTTACGTGATTTCATACTGGCCATACTGGTAGACAAGATTAACTATTACAACAAACTCCTTGATACTTGGGCTCTTGCTTTTTCTACCCCCTTTCATCTTCCCTGAGCCATTGATTTACTGAGGCAATTGTAGTGGAAAATCATATGTAGGGACTGGTCCTCACAACTCTGGATTTTGATTGGTCATGGGTTTTCTCTAATGGTCTCTTTCAGTTACAAAGAGAAATTGCCTTGATGAGGGCTGAAGATTGGAGGAAGAATGAAAAGAAAGTACTAATGGTTTAATTTTGTTATAGCCTAAAAATACAAAGAAATAATATTAAATTGATCTCCACCATCTCTGGATTTCTTAACTGCTGTATTATCTGCTTGGAAGCCCTTGAGCCCAAGAAAGATGGATTGCCTCTGTGGAGGGAGGACCCAAAAGGACCTTTGGAATATTGTGCAATTAACTGTGGGGCAAACCTGTTGGAAATCCAAACAATGCTCATCAAAAACTCATTTCATTAATTTATTTTGCACCTAATTTCTGAAGCTCTATATTCCTGTTCGTTAGAGCTCACTTCCCAATGTTGTACAGAGATAATACTGAAATTCTCTCATTTGGACAAGTCGTAGCTTGGCTTTGGGTGACTCATTATAGTAATTCCAACAGCTTCCAGAACTGGGTAAAGCTGGGTTACTTCCATATGACCTAGTTAAACCAAAAGCATCGATAAATCCTTTCATTTTGACACATGCGTGCAAATTTGTATCTATGTGTTGTACTTACCATCTTCTTCAATTAGGTCCCTTGTCTTTTCTTTTATAAGTTTTCTATAGAGAGGAGAGAGAGAGAGAGTGGGACTTGTGAGGAACTGAACTGGGAGAACAGAAATTTCCTCTTCATGATAGGTTGGTTCCAGAGAGCATCCATCATCCGCAATTTCTCAGACTACTATAAGCATCAAACTATATTTTAGAGAGAGGCAGAGAACTCTCAGTGTATCCAGCCAGCTACGATAAGTTAAATTATCCAAGAGCACAGGCTGGTTGATGGGAAGGCCAAGATGACACAGGGCTGTCAGGCCAGAGCACATTTTTTAGCCATCATATTCCACTGTGACTGGAGACTGTTTTATTTCATGGTTCCAACAAAATTTCCACACAAATTACAGTCGAGAATCTTCTTCAGTTGCTTTGCGAACTGACCCTGTTATAGATAATAATTTAGTTGCCCTTTTCTTTTTTGTAAAATTCATCTTCTCCCTATTGTTCGGTGACCAGAGAGCCATAGCCTTCTGCAGTTTTAGTAACATCACAAAAATTGCACAGTACTATGTATGGGTATTGCAAAAATTGACTCCTATTAGTTCTCGCATGAAACACAACCCGTATCTGTGAAACAAATCTAAAAGCAAGCCATACTCAAGCCTTCATAAATGAACATCGCAGAGCCCATTCTACTCTACCTCTTTTCCTGCCGCTTTCTCGTCTTTCATATGTGCTGCACATACTAATCCTGACTTCCATCTCCAGCACCATCCCCTTCTGTTATCCCCTATTGTGAAGAAGTTACTCAGAAGGATGTGAAAGTGAGTCCTATGGTTTGTATTTATCTTGGTTGAAGTGATCATGGCGACTTACTCTTTTTAATATTTCCTTTTAAAAACAAAACCTTGAAGGAAAATGATTCCTATTTGATAGTTTCTATCATGATAACAATGAATACTTAGTTTTATAACATTTTCACATGAAAGAGTCCATGCTACCCAATACGTCAATTTTTTAGTATTGTCTGGAAAGGTCTTCTTAACCTGCTCCCTCCTTACATCCCAGGCATCATCTCCTATGCCTCCTTTTCTTTCTTTTCTTCTATCTCCTGATAAGGAGCATGATGGTACATAAAGATTTATCTACACTACACATTGCTGTACAACTGAAATACATCCCTGATTAAGTCTAATCAGACAAACAAACTTACAGCAGTTTCCTGTCCTCCCAGTAGTTCCTGTTATATAATATCCTGGTTTATAACTCATTTCTCTAATCAAGCAAGGTTTTGATTACAGTGTAATCTTAGGATACTAGCCATATTTGTACATTTTCAGTATGCATAGCATAAAACATAAATTCAGACAAAAATGCCAATAATCAAGTGCTAGCAATGTTTTACTAACCCTTTTCAAAATATTAGATTTTCGGGGTAGCCTGGCTCATTGAAATATTCATTTGATGGGTTATTGTGTGTCTTTTCAGCCACCTGAAGAGTGTCCTTGGTTATCTAAATGGAACCAATTGATGGAGTTTATTAAAAGGTGTGAAAAGGACCTGATTTGTGAAACATTTGTTCTGGGTAGTTATGTAAAGAGGATATACTTATTTTAAATTGTGTTTTAACTGTACATGTTTATGAGGACTGATATGATGAGTTGATAATGTGTAGGTAGGTAGTATTTGATAAAAGTAGGAATCATTCCTAACTCTTATATGTGCTTTTAAAATTAAATTAAATTAATGTGAAGTGATGGCACAGACTCATGGAGATCAATGTCCTATTTCACTGCATCTATGAAATATATATATATATATATATATATATATATATATATATATTGATCAAATCAACCTATTCAACACTTTTATCCCTCTATTATTACTTTGTGTTTGGAGACTTCATATTTGAATCTTCCAGTTACTAAATTATTATATAGCAGCTTACAGTGAACTACAGTTCCCTCACTTAAAGTATTAGGCTCTGTTACTTTTATCTCCATTTATTATATTAATTTAATGGAAAAGTTAAAACAAAACAGTCACTCGTCATGGTGTAGTATGACAGCTAGAAATCCATGCTGGACTGCAACAGCCTTGTGTTGTGTGTTGGCATCCTGACAGCATATGGCTTTGGATAATTTAAACTCCCCTAACTGCCTTGATGGAGCTCAAGTTTTCACTTCCTTTCAAAGTATAACTTGATGCCCATGATCCCTGCAGTGGTGGTTCCTAAGGCTTGAAGTATTTGGGAGGTTAATAAAATGGCACAATAGATCTATCATTGATTGTCTTAGTTAGGGGTTCTGTGGCTAGGAAGAGACACCATGAGCAAGAAGGAAGCCATTTCACTGGGGCTAAAGGTTCAGAGGTTTCATTCATTTCATCGTGACAGAAAACATGGAGGCTCATGGGCAGACATGGTGCTGGAGAGGTAGCTGAGAGCTTTACATCCAAATAGGTGGACGGAAGGATGAAAGAGAGAGACATTGGAATTGGCTTGAGCATTTGAAAGCCCAAAGCCCATCCCCAGTGACACACTTCCACAATTATAAGGCCACACCTACTCTGACAAGATCACACCTCCTAATACTACTTCCTTAGCATTCTAATAAGACTCTATGGGGCTATATTTCATCCAAACCACCACACTGATTTTGAATAGCCTACCTTAAATTTGTTTCCACATGGGGTTAGTTTCTTCCAACTAGCCTTAATAATGGATAATTTACAAATTTGGTGGCTCTTGTAATTTAAATCATCTGCCATTTTACACCTATAGATGTGCCCTATTCGAGGAAGATACAAGTATTTCTCATCACTGAGGCTAGCACTTTTGTTTAGAACTAACTGGTGCTATAAATATAGTCCCTCTGGTATCCACATGGTAAGATTTCTCTATTGATCAAGCATCATTCCAGAGGGAAAGCTGTTTCCCGAGGACAGACACTCTGTTATATGAACTGTCACTTTCTTGCATTCGTGAAGCCAAAAGTAACCCAGCTGCTAATTAAACTGGGATAAATTAAGGTAAATTGAATCTGCCTGCACATCTGCTCCAGGTCTGCTAATGGGACCACATGGCCGAGCCGACCCAGTTCACTGAGAAGAATATTCTTCCACTTCTCAAACAGTCCCACAGAATTCCAGCACCTCAGCTAACACAATCCTGATATAAGGAAAAGAGAAATCTAGGGGTATATCTTGTCTACCTAGGCACGGAAGGGACATCTGCAAAACAATAATTCCACAGCCAAAGAATGAGCAGGTAGCTTCCAAAGCTGTATCATCATAGAAAACAGTCTTTATATAATGATCAGATAAAGCCATTTGAGTATGGAAAACAGCCATTGTTTGCTGACTCTGAAATATAACTTGAAGAATTACTCTATGATGTTATTATTGCTACAGAAAATATATGTAGACTATAGTATCACTTATGTAATGAATATATATATATATGAATTGTGCCCTCAATTTTTGTTTATTTTTTTCTTTCACTTAATCTGCAATTTGAGCTACATTTCTAGAGCTATCATTTTAATGATGAAATTTTATGTTCAATTTTCTATTGTATGTATATGTATCTTACTAAGTGATTTTACTTGTCAACTGACACAAACTTTCTTTTCTCCTTCTTTAGTCTCTCCTTTCCTTCATTTCTTTCTTTATGCCTCCTTTCTTAGATTTCTTTTACATCAAGATATCGTCAGCCATGATGCCTAGAAATTTTGGGTCAGTTTCAGAAGTACAAGATTCCCATCAATGAATTGGTTCAACATGGCCTTGTAGTCTTATTTGCATAACTGGAGCAGATATGCAGGCAGAGCCTACTAGCCATTGAGAAATGATTTGAATTATGATGTCTAGAAACTTACATGATAATAACTGGTCTGACAAGATACATGTGCATTTGTGAAATAGTGTCATGGCTGTTATGGGAGTAACTACTACTTCCTGGTTGACTCTGAATTTCACATGATAAGATAAATGTAAATCAATGAGCTAAGGGGACCAAGAATCCATGACTAGATAGACCATAGGACCACACAGAAAACCTAATAATATTATTCTGCTAAGTGGACATGTAATTTAAAAAGACTCCTAATGATATTACTATATCCATAAGAGTGAGCTTCTCAGCTCTCATCAGAGACTCAGAGACAAATTTCCTTATAGTAGAAGATAATAAACACAGAGACCCTCAACCAGTCAATATGAAGAGATCGAGAGACTCTCGACCACATAAAATAAATTGGACAAACATTTCATAACCTTCTTCACAAAGCTCCTTTAGGAAAAAGGAGGCAGAAAAAGTCTAAGATCCAGAGGTGGAAGGTGCGCTTTAGACACAACAGGGCAGTTGTACATAAATGATGAACTGTATTTGGAAAACAAGACTTTCCAAAGATCAAGTCAGACAAAATACAAAATATCAGTCTGGAGAGACAGAGAGAGACAAAGAGAGAGAGAGAGAGAGAGAGAGAGAGAGAGACAGAGAGAGAGACAGAGAGAGAGACAGAGAGAGAGACAGAGAGAGAGACAGAGAGAGAGACAGAGAGAGAGACAGAGAGAGAGACAGAGAGAGAAACAGAGAGAGAGACAGAGACAGACAGAGACAGACAGAGACAGATACAGAGATAGAGAGACAGAGACAGACAGACAGACAGACAGACAGACAGAGACAGACACACACAGAGAGACAGACACACACAGAGAGACAGACACACACAGAGAGACAGACACACACAGAGAGACAGAGAGAGAGACAGAGAGAGACAGACACACATACACACACACACACACACAGAGAGAGAGAGAGAGAGAGAGAGAGAGAGGAAATCACACCACATGATGAGCAGCTCTTGGCATATGACAGCTACTAAGAGAGGGAGAATCAGTTTTCTTTAATGATACAATAACTGCTTGGCCAGCTATAGTTCAGAACATTTAATTGGACTGGCTTACAGTTCCAAAGATTTATTCCATGTTATTATCATCATGTCAGGAAGCATGGCAGGATGCAGGCAGTCATGGAGCTAGAAAGATAGCTGGGAATTCTGCCTCTGGATTGGCAGGCAGAAGAGAGTGAGACTGAGCCTGGTTGTGAAACCTCAAAGACCACCCCTCGTGGTATACTTCTCCAATAAGGCCATATCTTTTAATAGTGCCACGGCATATGAGCCTAGGGGAGCCATTCTCACTGAAATCACCACAGATGGATAGGGAGAAGAGGATGGAGAGGATTGATAAGGGAGAAGCTGTGAAGGTGAAGGCGAATATGATCAAAATATGCTCTATGAAATTCTCAAAGAATAATAACACTATTTAAAGATAATGAGCAAAAAGAAATATGAAGAATAAGAATTATCTTGTGTAAATATATATGCATATATATCTACACAAATACATAGTTTTGTACATATTCACACACACACACACACACAGTTACACACGTATGTGTGGCTTAATCATTGCATTAAGTTACATATTCCAGTAGTCAAATGTTAAAGATTATGTCAGGCACCACAGTCAGTGTGAGAAGGGCATAAGATTACATCAAGTGCCTTTCCTTGTCGTTTCTTTTCTTCTTGGGCATGAGCATCAGAAATGCCTCCTGAGATCATGAAAATAGAGTTAATTTTCTGAGCTCCAAGTACGGACAGTGCTAGGAGAAGTAGGAAGAAATAAATAGCCATGCAGTAGATATTCTTGATGTCAACTTGACTATGTCTGGAATTAACTAAAACCTTAGAAGCTCATTTCACATGTGGGGGAGTGATTTCTTAATTAAATTATTTTAAGGAGGAAGACATGTTTAATCCAGATCTTTTGAAGTAGGAAGATCTACCTTTAGTCTGGTCCATACTTCTATGGCAGCTTATTAAAAAAAAAAGAAAAAAAAAAGGACAAGGAAGAAGGAAGCTTGTGGTAGATTTAGAACCTACTTTTGGGGATTCAGGTGTGTACTGAAGACCAGCTTAGACATCCACCCTTGTGGACTGAACAACTACTAGATTCTTGGCATTTTCTTTTCATTAGACAGCCATTGTTGGACTAGTTGTTCCACAGTCTGTATACTCGAATAAATTCCATTTATGTACCCTTTTTATAGAGATTCATTCTATCATTTCTGCTCCTGTAGAGAATCATGATTAATAGAAATAGGTTTTACTGATTAGGGAAATGTCTTATAAAAACAAACCAACATTTTTTAATAAAAGATCTCCAGGGTGTTGGTAGCTACATTTGTTCTTCTAAAATGTAGCTCATGGATATAGAAAAGGAGAAGAGTTTGCCTCTCCTCCTCTTGGGCAGCTGAAATGTATAGTGCCCTTTCAGAACTTCTGAGATATTTTTCCCCTAATAAATAGGATCATGGTTTAACTCAGCAGTTCCTATGCCTGTTTAGAAGACAGCTTACACCAGGGTTTGAAACACTATACTACAGGCAATTAGTATCCCATCTTTGTGCACTTCATGCTGGAATAGCATAACCCATGAGGTTAGCAATACATGGAGAATGTGTTTTCGAAAAGCTGGACAATGTAAGAACAAGGTGCTGAATCTTGTCTGCACTTGTCTTGTGTCATAGCGTGAGTGTCACCTGAGAGGGAATCAGAAATGTGAAAGACCTGACCTCTGTTTCTCATTGTATAAAGCCACTAAATTCATCCCAAGTGCTTCCTGCAAGACCTCACACCACCCATCTTCTCACAAAGATACATGCTCCAAAAATTATCAATAGATGAATTTGAACCTTTTTAATATCTGTATTTCAAGGGGGCGAGTCACAAATCTACCCCCTTATAGGAACAACAATAACAAAAGAATACTAAAATTGGCCAGAATTTAAAATTATGTCAGAGACATGCCTCTCGAGCATGTCTAAGAGGGATTATTTAAATTGGGTTCACTGAAGTAGGAATACCCATCTTAACATCTGAGGCAATGTCTGGGATCCTAGAAAGAAAACAGAGCTGAGTGTGTGCACTGATTGGTGTGGGCAGTGTTCTCAGGCTCCTGCTGCCATGTTGGACTGTGCAATTGAAGTGTAAGGAAAAAGACAAAAACCAAAAACAAAAACCAATAAGATAAAACACAACAACAACAACAACAACAACACCTTCTTTCACGAAGGTTGTCTTTGTTAGATATTGACTTACACAAACAAAGAAACAAACTACCTCCTTATTTTGTCTCAACTATGAGGCCACTGAGCGGGGAAGCAAGAAATATACCCAAGTAATATGTTGACCAATGAAATGTTTTGAATACCAATCAAAAAGCCCCGATATTAATTTCTCAAGACAATGCAGATAGGAATGCATCAGAATAAAATAAATTCAGAGATATAAGAATTTCCAAAGTAATTTGAGAAGCTGAATTCTTTGGGCAGCCATTTGCCTCTACTGGGGATATCTGAGGTGGTAGAGGCATCTTTGACATCATCAGACAGTCCAATGCCTCCAGCCGTTACGTAAAGTTTAAGTAATATTTAGGTCAGGCACCTTCCTTCTCCTTTTCATCCAATACCATTCGTGTCTCATGCCTCGTATGCTGGTCAGAAAATAATGGCAAGGTGCTTCTTCTCTTGAGGAGTCTAAGAGGGCGAAGTCCCTCAAGTTTATGATTCTAAAACTTGTGACTAATTTCCAGTGTCAATACAATTCTAGAGTGATGCCACCTTCAACGGAAATGATAAACCCCAAAGCTATAGGTTTCAACTTGTGATCAAAAGTTGATGCGATGCCATATGACGAAAAACAGATTTTCAGTTTTAAATAACTAAGATGATAATTGCTTGGACATGTGCTCTAACAAAGAATTAGCAATTGTTGGAGGAGAAGGTGAATTCTTCTTAGCTAACTGTGGATCATCTGTGTGGCACACTGAGTACTAAAGATGTCTTAGGCCCTTTAAAGATGGTCAGGCCTGCCAGGACGCAAAGATGAGAGTGTGTGCTTCTGTTCCTCTTAGTCACTCCTTATTACGTGTTCCTCCTCTTTACAGCACTAGTGACTACAGGAGGACAGTAGGAAGGCGTTATTTAATTGTGTTATTATTTCATAATTTAATGATGTAGGATAGTATCCCCACATGTGGTTTGCTCATATTATGTTCAAAAACGAAAACTTTATTAATTCATTTTTCTTATTTTTTTCCCAGAAACTGCATTACTATGCAAATGTTAACATTGCAAGACACTGAATCTTGGAGCAGGCACTTACCCTGATTCTGTTGCCAGGCCGTGGATCCTGCTCCCTAATTGGGCTGCCTTGTCTGGCCTAGTGGGAGAGGACAAGGTTTGTACTCAGGGTAGACCTCCCTTTCTCCTCTGCGAAGGGGATGGGTTTGGGAGGAAGGACTGTGAGAGTCGGGGACTGGGAGTAGGGGGTATCTGTGATCTGGATGTAAAGTGAATAAATAAATCAATTAATGGGAAAAAGTAAAGGAGAGAGTTTATTCAGAGGAGGGAGGAAGGCGTATGACTACTTGAGAGAAGACACAATCGAATCAAAGGCTGAGGGGTTTAGAGTCCTAATCAGTGATGATAGATCCAAACCCTACAGGAACTAAACCCTTGTGTGTGCTACTTTTAATTGGCTTCAAGATGGTTTGATGAATGAACATCCTTCTTTTTCCCTCGACTTCCTCTAGCTTAGTCTCCTCTCACTCACTGCTAGGTCACTCCTTTCTAACACTTGGTGCTCAGTGATTTGCATCCTATGCCCCAAACATGCTGCTGCCCTAAGGACTCTGCCTTTGTTCTTCTGCCTGCAAAGCTACATCCCCATCAATCCTCTTGTGTATATGGGTATCTGATAAATGCTGCCCCAGCCCCACTGCTCTGTCTTTAGAAGTTCCCTCTTGCTCCTGCTGGTCATATGTCAATGTTCACAGAGCCATCTAACAAGCTTGAGTTTCACTGGCTTATTTGTTCACTTAGGCTCCCTCCATGGCTGTGTAAATATCCGGAGAGCAGTTGCTTCTTCTGTTATTCTCTGCTGCCTTCTCAATGCTCAGAGGTTTGTTTGAAGAAATAAACTCCACCAGCGTTTCTTGACTGAACAAGCATGCATTTTATCGTTTCTTTACTCTCACCTGTTCACTCTGGCTCTCCTCATTTTCATGATTTTTAAAATAAACGTCTGTATTTATCATTTCGTCACTGAGATGAGTGAATCAGTCTCTAACACTTTACCGAACAATAATCAGGGACATCACACTGTGTGAGGCACTCAGGTGGAGACTACTGGAGTGGAATTGTCAGGATGCATCTCTTCAGAGTATCTACAGGAATCACATTATGGTAATCAAACGACTGGGTTTCTCACCCGTCCGTGATGTAGGAATCCACATACAAGAAACCCTGGGTAATCCTTGTGGTCATCGGTTCTGTCAACATTACTCAATGACTCACTGCCCACATTCTTGACTCAGGCCCTAGAGGCAAAGGTCACATAGATTTTAGTGTTCTGAACCCCTCCAGCCAGTCCCTGCTCCCTGGGAACACAGTGATCTTCACAGCATTGTAAAGTTGTCTTGTACACCGGAGCCATTGCTTCTACTTAAAAGCCTTCTGTGATCACTCCACCTGACCTCTTTCCTGCAATTTTCCTTTCTTCCTGCATAAATTCACATGAATCTTATGCACGGAGCCCTGTCTGTTTATTCTTCTTTTCCCCACTCCTTACTCTGCACAGACCCACTGTCTAGTCTCTCTTTTCTACAGTGTCCAGGGGAGCTAAGTGCACCCCTGAATTGTTGCAATTTTGCGTCATGGACATCCACACGGAAGGGACTCAGAGACACTGCAAGATAGGAGGGCAGGCCACAATGAAAGTGGACCTCTTTTGCTCTCTGCCTTTTGTGTGCATTGTTTTTGACACAGACTCTTTACTGTCAGAGTCGTTGCTCCATGACTCAAGGCAACATGGTGCTGAGGAATCCCTGTCTTTGTCTTAGGGATGGCAAGGGCGATGTCTCAGGGAGGTGTAGAGAAAAATGCAAGGGTAAAAAGATGTGCCTAATACATTTGCTAGGCGATCACGACTAGTCACCTCAAAGTCCGGAAAAGGAGCTTGCTTTCAGTCCTCCTTTATCCCTCTTAAGCTTCTAATTACCCACATGTTAGAATTGAGATGAGAAAATACAAATTTGTATATTAATCAAGTTGCTCTAACGCCATGATTTTAAGTGGAATTGCAAGATATCCAGAGTCTGTATACATAGGAAACAATAGCTGAGGTAATCCACTTCCGAATATTATGCCTACAGAGAAGCACAAAAGAAACGGGGCAGCCTGACACGTATGTACCCTGCTGACCTTAGGCCAGACAATTAAAGGAATCTGTAATACACCCCGTGTCTTGTGTTTTCAGTAATTGTTCTCTTCACAAAAACAGTAAAAGGAAAAGAGTGTTGTCTCTGTGTTATTAAAATATCCTGAATGCACTTGAAAGCCTTCATCATCACCCTCACCATCATCATCACCACCACCACCACCAGCATCATCACCATCATCTACTTCCCCTGTGATTTCTTGTGTACTTGGCACCTGCCCCTTTATCTTAAGCTTCTTTCCTCCTTAAATAAATAGTCCTCCATGCCCAAGTTTTCTTTTCCTGTGACCATTTGATTAAGTCTTCATCATTTGATATTTTGAATACTGAAGGGATGTATTGAGTTTTTCCCCTACCACCTATGTGTTGCCTACCAACACTAAAGTGTTTCTAAGATGTCATCACACCTCCAGGGGTCTCCAGCGTCTCCAAGATATAATCTCTGAACTCTGGGAAGGAATACTGGGCATTTCTCATAACCAGCCCCTCTCTGGCCTTTTTTGTTTTATCTCCCAGGGATTAAATAGTACAATTATTTGGAACTAACAACTATTTCTAACAAAGGCTATACAGCCTGTTTACACGACTCCTTATGGAATAAGGCATCTATTTTCGATTCTCTCGAAAGTTTTACATATTCATTTTAAGACCTAACTTGAAAGACACTGCTTTCGTTTTACGATTCCTTTTAAAATCAGAAAAATGACTTTCTTCTTAGTTGATTTGTATTCAAGTGCCATAGAGATTCCTGCTTTTTTGTTTTCTCTTCCCGGTGTTTACAGCGCTGCCTCACATAGTCTGAGAGCTCGGTTATAACTCGATACGTCTTTTTTTTATTTTCGTTGCATAAAAAAATGATGAAATCCAGCCACTTAACGTGCTTCCCTCATTGTACTTGTCGATTCCAAGGTCAGAAATTCAGCAAGGCACCGAGTAAGCCCACCTGTGATTCTTGATGTCTGTGTGGGCCCACAGCTATGGGGATGAAAGGCTGTGGAGTCTGCAATCAAATGTCTGGATTTTGTTTAGGATGACTTAAAGATGGGAGCTGTCAGGCAAATCAGCTCTGCGTCATCCGTCTGCCTCAACTCAGAGACTTCAGAGATCAGCGCAAATAAACCCACAAACACAGAGAATACCCTGATGCCTTTTACATACCCCTTCAAAAGTCAACGAGCATTGCTTCCGTTCCGCACCGTGAGGAGGCAATTTCTACCCTGCCTGTGTTCAAGGAGGGGGTTCGATGACCTTGCCTTTCCTAGGAGACAGAAGGAGTATCAACAAAATTTGAAGCCATGTTTTGAAACTTCGCAGTAGCGTTTTACATGTGGCTACTTGTCAGGTGGAAATTGATTGTCTATGAACTGGTCACAGAAAAGAGCCTGGGTTTCTGATGCTAGGCAAAGTTTTTTTTTTTCGTTCTGGAGATCACTGCTGTGTCTGGCACACCGTGAAAGTAGGACAGCTCGCCCACTGTTGTAAAACAGTCTGGGTTCAAGTGCTGGGCAGACAGAATTTGCAATGTACGCCACGATGCAAAGTATTCGGTGCATCAAATCTCTGATGACTCCCGTCTAGTATGGAGGTGATTGTATCTCAAGGAATGAAGGCAATAGTAGAAACGCCGGAAGCAGTCTGGGTCTCTGAACGAACATCACCTTCCTGCGCTTTTGCTCCTACTAAATTAAACCTTCAGTTACGCTGACTGAAAAACACAACTACACAACTAAACCCTTTCCAACAAAGAGACAGTATTTGCATTTGCAAAATTAGACAAGGAGTTTGTGAGGAGTGGGAAGTAGATGTGACAGACCTCGTTTATGTGACAGTAATCTCTTGTGGCTACAAAGCAGACTGTGGCAGGAAGAGAGAAAATAGTCCCAGAAGGTAGCCCCAGGAGGGGGTGGTATATGGGTTAAATACCCTTTGCTTTCCCCCCTTTCCTATCCTTCCTCCAAAAGATATAGATTCCACTTCTGTATAGCAGCAATTCCCTCAGTGTTATCAGAAGTCACAAGTCAGAGCATCCTCTGTGGCCATGACGCCGTGTTTCTAAGTTTTCTCTCTGTTCCCCTATCAGATCCTCAGCTTCAAGACCTTTGTGAGAAGAGTGCCTGTAGGGTGTGGTGAATGCTAATCTCGCATCAGCAGGCTGATCAGGGAAGGGCTATGCCAACTAGAGACATCCGGGAGGCAAATGATTCCAATTAACGTGACAGCTTATAATTATTTATGTTATTATATTTGTGTTTTTTAAAAATTTCTTTTAAAAAGAATTGATAACTTCATTTGAATCCAGAATCAAATCAATTTAACCAGTAAGGGAAGACTTGAATAATGGTTTTAAAAGGTGCATTTCAAGTGGTACTAAGACGGTCTTGAATTATTCAGGATTGGATCTATCATAGAGCACCCAGAAAAACCCTACTTAACTCTCCAGGAGAGAGATTGCCTCCTAATGGGACTCGTCAACATCATCACCAAAATCACATTGTTGACTCTTTATGCGTGTGCACATAATTATATTATACCTGTGGAATATTCAGAAGTATACACAGACAAACTGTATATCATTGATATTTGTTGGAGCTGTTTATGTATTATGGATTAATGAAGTAAGACAAGGTTAATGATAGCTTAGTATTTACCATGAGAGTACAAGTGAATGCATGTGTGTGCACATCCATGATTGTGTGTGTGTGTGTGTGTGTGTGTGTGTGTGGGTGTGTGTGTTAGTGCTTACCATAACTCTATGATATAAAAACTACTTCTACTTCTGCTCCTGTTTTATGAGGAAGGAAATTAGGATACTGAGATGAGGTGATTTATTCATGATTATATAGATATTTTATTCTATAATGCAGGGAAAAACACCATGACTGAAAGCAGCTTGAGGAGGAAAGTGTTGATTTCGCTTATACGTCTTCATCATACCCTCATCATTGAGGGAAATAAGGCAGGAATTTAGACACAGAAGGAACCATGAGGCATGAATTGAAGAAGCAGGGATCTTGGAGGGATGCTGCTTACTGGTTTGTTTTCTGTGGTTTATTTATCCTATTTTTTAAAATACATAAGCCACTTAATAAGTCACATGACTCAAATGATAAGCTGCTGTCTTAGGTAGGATTTTACTGCTGTGAACAGACACCATGTCCAAGGCAACTCTAATAAGGACAACATTTAATTGGGGCTGGCTTACAGGTTCAGAGGTTGTCTTAGTCGGGGTTCTCTAGAGTCACAGATCTTATGGGTGGTCTCTGTACAGTAGGAGAAATGGTTGATGACTTACGGTCTGTGGTCCAACTCCCCAACAATGATCAGCAGCTGTGAATGGAAGTCTAAGGACCTAGCGGTGCCCACAAGGCAGGCAGGCAGGCAAAACAGAGAGACTCTTCCTTCTTCCTTATGTAAATCTCCAGCAGAATGTGTGTCCCAGATTAAAGGTGTGTACCACCACCCCTGGATCTGGGACTTGCTTTGTCCTGGGTGACCTTGAACTCAGAGATCTCTTTGCCTTAAGCTCCTGGGATTTATAACCACTTTGCCTCAAGATCTCTGTCCCAAGATCCAGGTCAGAAACTCATATCTCCCAGCCTCAAGATCAGGATCAGAGGTAAGCCTTCCAATTCTGGATTGTAGTTCATTCCAGATATAGTCAAGATGACAACCAGGAATAGCCACTACACAGAGGTTCAGTTCATAATCATCAAGGCTGGAGCATGACAGCATCTAGGCCGGCATCATGGTACAGGCAGAGCTGAGAGTTCTACATCTTCATCTCAAGGTTGCTAGCAGAATACTGGCTTCCAGGCCAGATGAGGGTATTATAGCCCATACCCACAGTGACACAGTTTCTCCAATGGGGCCACGCCCTCTAATAGCACCAGCCCCTGGGCTGAGCATATATAAACTATCACAGCTACCCAAGCTTAAAGCAAGCACAAAGAAAACTGAACATTTACAAATAGTTTTAGTTTTTATAATTTATTGTATCCGATTGTCAGTTTAATAGCCATTTTAAATAAAATGCAGAAGAACCCAAGATAATCTTCTAGTTTTCAAGATTTACACCATGATGAGTAAGTTTGCCATTATGATATTTTTCAGAAGGGAATTTTCTAATCCTGATACATCATTAACATAGTGCTCTTTCACATGGTCATAAAAAGCTATGTGCAGTAATCTAGCATGTCCATACAGTCTGCATGAATGCAGTAGTATCAGGTAATTGTGAACAGAAGGCACAGAGAAAGGGAGAAGTCAGAAGAATATTGCTTTTGATTTACTCAGTTGCTTTGGGATGTTTTCCTTAAATATTATTACTTTTTAATAATTCTTTAAAATAGAAGAAAAAGAAGACAAGTTACTTTTCCTTTGACTCTTACCTAGTTTTGAGTGAGAGTGATTTTTTAAGTATATTAAATCCTGAAATATCTGTCTATGTCATCAGAGCACTATACCAGCCAATACCTCGTCTTACTCTAGGACGCTTCTGTAAGTACTACACAGGTTATCTTAAGGAGACCCAGATGAGGCACTCCAGTATCTGGACTCTCAGTCACCAAGAAGATTACCTACATTGTTATTGCTCAACAATAACATTGTAGTACTCATACTAGACATCTTCCAGGCATTAACTCATTTAATTCTTAGAACAGTGAAAACTTTCTTTCTGTTATATAGTTAATTATATGGGCCCTAAATAACATAAATGTGTTGGATACAGATTGGCAATAAATAAACTAATGGAGTGGAAATCCTCAAAATAAGGCTGCCTATGTAACACAATTTAAAAGGATGAGGTGTTCTCTTTAAGTCAGACTCAATCAAGATTTCATCTTCCCAACCATAGTTTTCCCATGGAATTTTTGTGTCCTCATTGCTTCAAGTAAAGGCTGTGTTTAAATATTTATGGTTCCCTGGTAAATGACATAAAGAAGAAGAAGAAGAAGAAGAAGAAGAAGAAGAAGAAGAAGAAGAAGAAGAAGAAGAAGAAGAAGAAGAAGAGGAGGAGGAGGAGGAGGAGGAGGAGGAGGAGGAGGAGGAGGAGGAGGAGGAGGAGGAGGAAGGAGGAGGAGGAAGGAGGGGGAGGAGGAGGAGGAGGGGGAGGAGGGGGAGGAGGGGGAGGAAGAAGAGGAAGATTAGGAGGAAGAGGAGGAAGAAGAGGAGGAGGAATCACCACCACCTACCACTACTACCACCACCACCACCACCACCACCACCACCACCACCACCAACAACAACAACAACAACAACAACAATAACCAACTAACCAAAATCCTTCTCAGAAAATTCCATGGAGGAGAAAATGTAGGTAACATCTAGTAGGGGTTTATAATGATTGGTATAGAGACAATAGGGGAAATGTAAAGGACTTTGGGTAGAGGAGAGTAGACACAATCTGATGTAGCTTATATCGTAAGCCAACTGCATGACGATGAGTTAAGTCAAACAAGTTACGGGACCTCAGTTTCTCCTTTTATAAATGAAGCTCTTGCTACTGTAAGGGTCCATGATTCACCAAAACTGATACTCTGGACTCAAGTAGTATGTAAATGCAAAGAGTGTTTTATTCTGCAGAAGTCCAGCATGCTGGGGTCTCCCCATTGCCAAGATGAGAGTGACAGAAGTAGCTTGCAGGCCTGATTTAAAGCACATTAGGAAATCCTGGGGTGGGTGACCTCTATGTTAATCTGTTGGGTCCATCTGTACAGACAACCTATTACCAGGGAATGGGGGGTTGGAAACTCACTGGGAGGTCTGGGAACTGTTACTGAGGTAGTAGCTGAGGAAGTCTGGAAGTTGCTGCTGACCTTGCTTCAGGCCAGGTGGCTGGGACATTCCATTACCTGGGCATGAAGGCTGGAGCCTGGGGTTTTTTCTATTAGTAACTGACTTGCCTGGGCTTGCTTGGACTTGGCCAGTCTGTAGGCCTAGTCTCCTTAACTGCCAGTTTGAAGCCTGTCATGGAATCAGCCCAGCTTTCTCACTACTTAATGTATATTTTGAGACTATCATTACAGCCTATATCTAAGTAGTAAATTTGTGTGTAAACACTGTGATTCTATGTAGTCTATAGGAAAGAGCACTTTGGAGAGTTCATGTAAACACCTGTAAAGGCATAGATATTTGTACACAGGATTTAACTTCCCTCCCAGACCACTTAGCTTTTCTCTTCTCCCCTCCTTCCTCTCCCTCTCTAAGTCACTGTTTTATTGCTGATAAGACACTATGACTATATATATATAAAAGAAATAATTTAATTGTAGGCTTTCTTACAGTCTCAGAGTGTTAGTCCATTATCATCATGGCATGAGCATGGTGGGTACATGTTGGCACACATGACACTGGAACAGTAGCTGTGAGCACATCTGATCCGCAAGAGAATAGTCCCTACATGGACTTTTGGGATCTCAAAGCACATTACAAACCAGTTTACTCCCTGGTGCCTAAGCATTGAAATATGAACCTATGGGAGGACATTCTCATTCAAACCATACACTCACCCTCCCTTCCCCTTCTCTCTCCTTTCCTCAATTCTTTTCTCCTTAGTTTAATTTCCATATGTGGCTCTGAAGCAGTCAAAGGGAACTGCTGTATGCCTTCTCACCGATCCTTGCCAATCACAATAGCCTTTCCTTAAGTGAAACGATTCTCCACCCAATTAAGGTGTGTATTCGGAGGAAACAAAAGTTGAGTGCTTGGTAATTTCAGGCTTACTGGAAAAAGAATGAGCTGAATTTTTTTTTTCAGGTTAGGGTTGCTTGCAAAGGAATAATGCATAATGGGTTCAGTCAAAGTCAGCCTGACAATTTACCTGCAGTGCATTGTCGGACAGTGTTTCAGAGGGAGTTGATCACCATCACAAATGCCCATCAGCTTAAACACAGACAAGTCCATGACAATTTAGTAGGGAAAGCACTAAACATATATCACATTTAGTCTATTCAAACCCAAATTGTTTTTTTAACATTTTTTTTCTCTAGTTAAGTTTCAATTTGTCTGTGTGATTCTGTCAGGATGACAGAAACTCATTTGGAATCCATGAAGACAACTGACATAAAATAACTAAAATTCAGATTTTTTTTGAACTCAGAGAATGAAAGCTTTGTGTCACAACAGTTAAGTTGGTGGGACAAGATTGATACAAGACACTATTCTGTTCATGTTATTAAGAAAGTATTCCAGCCTTAAGGAGACCTTGTCACCACATATCTTTTGTCTATGTAAATCTATGTAAATAAGAATGGAGTGAACATATCTTGTTGTCAATGCCTCAAAGCAATAAGTCATGCAAAGAAAATATCAAAATCAAAAGGAATCTTAGAGGTTCACGTGTACTCAATTTCCGTATCGTGTATAGGTAAGGATAAAAACCTCACGGGAGGAGAGGAATAGGTGTATTGTAAATACAGGAGTTCCTTCATTAAAATCAAGGAGTCTAAGTAAGGGCTCGATGACTATATTGACAGGCAGATTTAAGGAAGTCACCGGGAAACCTCAGCTGTGGAGGATTTAAAGAGAAACATTAACTTACTCTCTGTGTGTGTATGTGTATATGCATTTGTGTGTGTGTGTGTGTGTGTGTGTGTGTGTGTGTGTGTGTGTGTTGTTTGGTCTTGCCTGGCATACACTCTAACTTGCTTACTTTTATTCTTCAGTAATTATTCTTTTCTGTTGCATGGCTTTTGTTGTGTTCCATAGTTCTGTGGATCATGCAAGGCAAACAGCGTATGACTAAGTTGCATAATCATCTGCTTGCTGCATATATTCCCCAATGGAGCTTTCATTTCCAACATGCACCCTTCCTAACACATGGTATGGCTTCTTCTCACAAGTTGAATCTATCAGCCTCACTCTATAGGAAAGCAAAATTTTAATCAAAGAAGGAGAGATGGAAAAATGTTGAGAGATGACATATTCTGCAAAGCCACACTATACCTATTTATCCTGCTTGCTCAACCCTTCAGAATTTCCCCTGGTTATTTTTGCTTTTCCATGTTCTCCTTCACCTCCATGAACTGCCTAGTAACATTCTATTAGAGCCTATTTTGAATTACATCTTCTCTGTTACTTGTGATAAAAAATTCTGTAACATATATTGCACATATAAAATGGATATAATTATACTGCATTCATGAGGTATTAACATGAAAAATTAATGTATATTAAAACTACTTGCTTAGAGAATATTACTTAGGCCCAGTAAATATCATTTGATTGGTTTTTAATAGTGTTCCTATAATAGTCTCATCTCTATACTTGGCTGTTGCTGAGATTTTTAAGCTAATCTGTAAGTCACATATTTAATCTTCAATGAATAGTTTAGGAGAGGGAGCGTTGCACTTTTGATCAGTTCAAGTCCTATCTAATGCACCCAACTACAGCCAAGGCAAGTTCTCCTCAGATCACACCTCCATAGGAAGGAATCTTCTAGCGTCACCATCTTTTTTGACTTAGATAGACAAACATCTTAGCACATCACATCCATTTTCTTCTTTGTTCATCAATCTTGCCAAGTCATCTTTTTCCTCTACATTCTATTGTGGGCAACATACAAATAGCAAGACATAACCTTCAAATAAATAGTAAATGGGAAAACTGAATAATTGAACGACTCGTATATTTAAGATTGTGTTATTCTAAGTAGCATGATAAAATCTTTTACCACATTTCTTTGTTTTATCAACTTAGATAATCAGGTTTGCTGTAGTTTATGAGGTACCAGGTCACAAAATATAAAACACCAGGTTTATCTGACACAATTCTTCAGAGGATACAGGGAAAAGACTGAATGCATGTAAGGTGCACTCTCAGACACAGCTTCAGACAGTCACTGGGAGGGTAGAACTTTCAAACATCATTACTGATAATGGGGAAGGCTATTGTATATAAGAAAGATTCTCAGGTATTGTGGGCTTGGCCAAAGGCTTGTGGCTGGTCAACTCACAGCCCAATAAGTTTGAACATACTACTTCTATTTTGCTAAAAAGACATGTCATGAAACAAGGAGGCTTGTTTCCATTTATACCCTTAGAAGATCATGAACCTCAGCCTCAGTCAGCCTGCCTTTGCAGGGACAGTTAATGCAGAAATTCGGAGCTCCTCAAAGGTTTGAAAAGAAGTGACTTGAATACTCTGAATATTTAAAATTAGAGCTTGGTTTAGGAGGTCAAACATCTGATATCAGTTAAATAAATAGGCTAAGGTTAGACAATCTGTTGAATTTCAGTCCCTTTGGAACTTCTAAAGGAGAGTCTGCTTATCACCAGCTTCTGATCCAGGCCAGCCTTCTTTGGCTTGTGGCCACATGCTAAAGTCTCTTTTGAGCTTCATTTCCAAAATTTCTTTCTTGTAGTAACATGTGATCGCATTTAAGGACCAACCAGATGATCCAAGAGATTCTTAATGTCATTTTAGCATCATTAATGGAGTCACCTTTGCAAAGCTCTTCCCTAGTCTTTTGCTTTATTGAGAAGTGAGCATGGGTCCTACCTAGCATATGATGTGTAAATAGGCTATCACAGAGTCGTATTTCCAGCCTGTAAAGTCCCTTTGTGCCACATAGAAACCACAAGGGTTAAGCCATCAGAAGGTCAGCACATTTTGGTGGGTCAACCTGTTCTAGTATCACACAAAGTTCTCTTTGTTGCCAGTCTCTGGGTGACACTGCAGAACACTTAGCTGGCTGCAAAAATTTTCTTGCATCAGAATGCATATTTAAATTTTTAATTTTGTTCAAGGAACTTGACTTTTTTTGTTAATAAAATCTCTTTCAATATACAACCAGATGGCGACTGAACATAACATACCAGCCTGAGCTTGCACAATATACATTTTTCTTTTGTATTTGTTAATTTTCTAAAACAAAATCAGTGGGTAGTCATTAACCTATGGTAAATCATGTAGAGATCTTCAATGTACCTATTTGTGGTAGTTTAATCAGAAATTATATCAATGTATACAATGAAAGCTGCAATAGAAAACATAATCAAATGAAATGAAGAACAAAGGAAAGAATTTCAGTATTTCTCTAATTTCTTTTTGTGTAGATAGTTGACTAAAATTCTTGACCTATTTTAGTAGCCATTAAATCATTTGGTAGCCATTCATTTAGTAGCTATTAAGTCAACCTTATTTAGCATCTTGTCATGTCTTCTGATCTATTTTCTGTTTAGTTTGAGTCCTTTCTCCCATGCAGTATTAACGTGGTGAAAAGTAGTTTATTTTTATGTAAAAGTAACAAACGTGGGAAGTGTATTATCTGATATTTCTGGAGATCAGAAATATAAAATGGGTTAGTAGGGCTCCATGTCTGTAAATTGAAATCTATCCCATTGCCTTTGCTAGGTTTCAGATGCAGCTCGATTGGCTTAGAGCCTCATCCACCCATCCACCTGCTGACAGTACCGCCTTCTCCAAACTCCATTTCTGTCCGCTTGCTGTCACACTGTGTTTCTTACCATCACCCCTAATGTAGTTAAGCTGGGATAACAACGGTCCCACGAACTCATTAGTTTAATTGTTTGCGGTATTGTAGTCACTGATTATGGGAATTAGAACCTGAGCATCTATGGAGATACTCTATTCAGGTGTCCCTACTAACCTGGGCAAATTCGTAAGTCCATGTCTTTTGTGAAAATAATTTTCGTTTGTTTGTTTTTTAAAGATAATGTAATGGAACTCGTTCCTCCTGTTTCCTCCCTTCAAAACTTCTCAGATATTTCTCCTTGTTCTCTTTCAAAATCATTTCCTCATTTTTGTTGTTACTGCATATATGTCTATGAATGCACATGTATATTCCTAAATACAGTCTGCTTAGTTATGGTGTGTACTAAAACCAAGAGGCAAAGCAGCCTTTAAATAAATTTGGGAACTCAATTTTAAGTTGTTCCTTTATTTTTATTTTATCTGTGGCTATTTGGCTTGCAGGTGTGTCTGCAGCATGTACATTCTGTGTTCCAGGATGACAGAAAGTGGTGTCAGATCCTATGGAATTTGAACTACAGAGTATAGTAAGGTACGAATTAATCCGGGGACTCAGCCATATTTTTCAGCATCTGGGAGATGTGATTTAAAATTTGTGTGGTTCCAGCTATTAAATGGAACCTGAGACAAAATCTTCATTAGTAAACCACAGACTCACCTGAGGTAATATTATAAATATTTGTCTCACTGTGAGACATTAATAGCTTCGGTTTCAAGAACGCAGAGTCACTATTACAGGAACTATACTATCCTTTTGCAGAGTGACAGGCAGAGGAAACTGAGGGAGGGCAGCAGCACTTGGAACATGAAGACCCCCTTGCTTTGACAAAAGTAAAGGGAGATGAATGATGAAAACAGACTAGAATCAAATGAGACCCTGTGTGGACTGGTCCTCAACTAGCAAAGAAAAGGTGGTGGGTCTAATTAGGGGTGGTATGAACATGATTCAGAGAATTTGGAGGAAAGATAGCCCAGAATGTGTTCTTCGCCAATCGAATGATATTGGCCAATTCCTTTTCCTTCTGTAAGCCACAGTGAACTCATCTCATTGACTTCTAAACATTTAACCACTGCTACGTCTGAAGGATTAACCTTGACATTTTCGGATGTTGCCTTTCTTGCTTAATCTTTCACACTAATGGAAATATTGGCCATGAATTCTGTGAGAATGTTGTGTTTTTCTTTCCTTTATTTTTTTTCCTTATTTTATCACCAAAGAAAATTGCTGCTTCTCGGAAAGCAGCAGAAAAGTGTTTATCAAAGCATCTTGCTTACAGCAATAATAAGAAATGTCAGCAGAGGCTGAGGAGGGAGTGAACTGAACAGTTCAGTACTTTGTGATCTGAGGTGGAGGGATGTTGGAAGAGCAGAGACTGCTTATGTCAAGAGAAAATTCTCTTCCTCCTAACCCATAAGATGGCCTTCTATGTTCTGTCTGGATTCTCTCTGCTTATATGTCTATATTTAATGAAGAATATGTCATTGCTGAAAAATACTGAGAGATTCGGGGTTACTGAAATGTATTCGCTGGTCGGTTATAAATATAAAAATGTACTAAAAACAGTGAAGGAAAATCACTTTATATTAGAAAAGTTCTGGAGCATCCCTGTATAGAACTTAAACATGAATTTGTTGTGTTTCATGCTTTCCTTTATTTAATTAGCCAGCAAATGGTTGCTGAACAGATAAGCCGTAGGGTATGCTGACTATTGAATAAAATACATTGAATTAAACATAAGTCCCATAATTGACCATTTTCGGGGAATAAAGGAGCAAGTGGTCTCTGAAGTGAACTGCTAGAATGTGAACTTCAGATCTCCTGTCACCCGCTGCATCGCTTTGAGTAAGTTACTCTGACTGTATCCATGCCTGGAGCCAATAGTTTGAAGTCGGGTCTATGTAAAATACTTAAAATCATATGTCCTAGTTAAATTTATGTTGCTGTGACCAAACTCATCTTGGAAGGGAAGAGAATATTTCATCTTATGACTCCTAGGGGGCAATTCATCACTGAGGGGGTAAAGGAACTCAAGTCAGGAACCTGGAGGCAGAAAAGGAAGCAGACACTTAGGAGGAACGCTGCCCAGTAGCTGTAAACCAGGCAGAGGTGTCACTCCCACAGCAGGCTGGGCTTTACCGTATCAATTATTAATCAATATTCATTCCCACAGACTTGCCACCTGGTCAATCTGATGATGACAATTGAGGAACTAAGGTTCCCTCTTCCCTGATTTTTCTAGCTTGTGGCAAATGACAAAGAGAAACTAGTCAACACAAGATATCTATCAGGCTAATCTATGCTATTAGAAATTCTCTAGCCAAGCAACTGAAAGTTCTATATGACAAGAATTTCAAGTCTCTGAAGGGAGAAATTGAAGATCTCAGAAGATGGAAACTCATCAGCTATTAAAAAACAATGACTACGCGACATTCTTAGGTAAATGGATGGAACTAGAAAATATCATCCTGAGTGGAGGTAACCCAGTCACAAAAGAACACACATGGTGTGCACTCACTGATAAGTGGATCTTAGCCCCAAGGCTCGGCATAACCAAGAAACAATTCACAGACCATGTGAAGCTCAAGAAGGAAGACCAAATGTGAATGCTTCAGTCCTTCTTAGAGGGAGAACAAAATACTCATGAGAGGAAATATAGGGATAAAGAGTAGAGCGGGAGCTAAAGAAAAGGTCATCCAGAGACTTCTCTACCTAGGGATCCATCCCATATTCTGCCATCATCCTAGTCACTATTGCTGATGACAAGACATAAATGCTGACAGGAGCCTGATATGGATGTCTCTGAGAGGCCCTACCAGAGCCTTACTGATACAGATGAGGATGCTTGCAGTTAACCATTGGACTGAGCACTGAGATCCCAAATGGAGGAGTTAGAGAAAGGACTAAAGAAGATAAAGGTGTTTACAACCCCATAGGAAGAGCAACAGTATCGGCGAACCAACCCCCTTCCACCCCCCAAGCTCCCAGGAACTAAACCACCAATCAATGTGTACACATGGAGGGGCCCATGACTCCAGCTGCATATGTAGCAGAGGATGGCATTGTCTGGCATCAATAGGAGGAGAGGTCCTTGGTCCTGTGAAGGTTCTATTACCTAGTGCAGGGGAACGCCAACGTGTTAAGGTGGGAGTGGGTGGGTGGGAGTGGGAACATCTTCACAGAAACACAGGGAGGGGGAAGATAGCCTGAGAAGGGGATAAGGAGATAACATTTGAGATATAAATACATAAAATATCCAACACATATTTTTAAAAAAAGAGATGAATGCTGATACTCAATTAATGTCTTCTTTTCTTTTTTTTTTTCAGTCTGGATAAATGGAATGGTGCTGTCTAAAACTAGGATGTTTTAATCTTAATTAACATTATGTAGATACCCCACCCTTGAATTACCAAGAAGTGTATTTACTAGGTCCTTTTAGTGGACCACCATTGTGAGTTAACAAACCCACCTACCCCCCACAGTTTCAAGGGAAAACATTCTCAACCAGTAATAAAAAATAAAAAAATATTAAAAAGAAAAAGCTCACAGTTACATCATGTTAAGGATATGGAATTTTGCATATTGCCTTCAAAATTTCAATTTATTACATCATGTGTGAAGGAATGCATTATACAGAATTCCCAAATATTGAATAAAATGGGAGAAAATAAAAACAAAGCCTTTAGTTCTCATATATTTTATTTTAAACTTGATTTTAATGGGAGACAATCAGTACATTGAAATTTAATGCCTACTTAAGTCCTAAGAGATTAAAAAACAGTCATTTAGTGATGGCCCTACTCCCGCAAACACAATCACTATATGAGTTCATTTGAAGAAGGGCAGTCAGGGTACACAAAGAACAACAGAGGCTTCTGAAATTCTGCTCTTTGGTCTGGATTTTAGTGACAAGGGCATGATTCCTTTGCAAAAATTCAGCAAGCCCTATGTTTATTAAATTTTTTTGCTTTTCTGAATGAATATTGCTTTTTCAATAAAAAATAGTTGTAATATACAGTGGCTCCATAAAGGTATGATCAAAGCAAATATTAGCTATGTTGAAATCATAAACCTTATAACCTCATATGTGGAGAGGAACTCAAGTCTGAATGGAGTCGTGGACAATTTTAGGCATTATAATTTGAACTAGATCATAGCATTAGTGCAGTACTGAGTATAGAAAAACAGATGCATGCTTATTGCCACATATTCAAGGAAATATATAATGATTCAAATTGCGACCTGGGAAATCAGACTTCATTTTTAATTTCAGGCCCATGTTTTAAAATATAAAACTATAAAACTTTTTGAAGTATTTCTTTCTTTTCTTTTTCATTTTTTTCAATGTGAAAAGTGAAGTTAAAGTTCTTGCTTTCAATAACTATATTAAAGTCAAATAAATATATTATCGAAACACACACATTGGTGTTGACATACACAGTCCATTTACTAGCCAGTTATTGTGGTCTATACCTGTAATCCCAATATTTGGGAAGTCAGTGAACAGTTTCTGAGTTGGAGGTCACCCTGAGATACATTGTGAGATTTTTTTTTGTAAAAGAAAATAAAATATATGTATACACACATATACGCTATTAATTGTATCAGGATATTTGATCATATTGTGAACCCCTAGACTGTGTTGTTTACTGGAAAGAAAAACTTCTTTGTAATTTCGTAGCTTACCCTCAGCATACACCTTTAATCCCAAACAAGGAAGGGAAAGGTAGTTTATAGAAGGAAGCTCCCATGTTTGAAAGTGACTTCTAATTGAGTGGCCAAAAAAAAGTGATTAGTCAGAGGAAAGTTTTGACAGACTAGGATATGTTTCATCAGAAGAGAGAAGAAAGGGATACTTATTGGATTCTTATACTTCTATTTTCCTTCCATATTTATTCTACCCTAATATCTTCCAACCCCCAACACTAGGAAGGAAAGAAAGAAGGTTAGAGGAGAAAGGGGACGTAGACCTCTTTAGGCTGCTTCCTGATGACTGTGGCATAGAGGTCCTTGGGGCCAGTACAATCTGCATCATCAGGATTTCTCCAATTTCTCATCAACGGCAACAACTAGGAGCAAGAGGAACCAGAAGCGACCTTCTTCTTTCTTCTTCGGAGGAGTGATTCCTGCCCCTATCCACAGCAGGCTAGTGCAGGAGGCAAATCACAATCACATGTGTGAAGCAGCCTCTTATCCCACACCTGTAATTAAAACAAACACATGTTCACATAACATAACTGTTTTCTCTTTTGTTTTTTGTTTTTGTAAGAAACCAAAATTCTCACTATTGCTTCTCCTGTCTAGTATCAGGGTACTAGTTTGTCTTTGAATCTCGGAGGGAGCACTTTACAGTCTACACTGGAAAAGTTCATTAAACAAACTTATGTGCATTTATTCACAGAATTACATGTATTTTCTTAGCTAACTAGTTAATACTGTGATTTCTGAAAAAAGAAAGAAAATCTTAATTCCATGTATTATCAAACTTCTTTTTTTTTCCTATGGAAGGCAAAATATTCAGTTTCTGGATGATATGCATTGGATATTTTTGAGAAGTCAGTGACCTGCTTATCAGGAAAAAGTGTGCCCATTAACTCTTCACTAAAACTGTGGTAACCAGGCTGACATTACTTTCCAGAGGTATGAAAATATATGTTCTTCCAGCAGGGATCTTAGAAGAAAAGAAGTGTTAAATCTCATTTTAACAGAGAGAAATGGTACATTTCTCATTCATTTTGGAAATTAAGAAGAGTAACTTTTTTAATAAAAGTTAATTTTGTAGTCTGACCAACAAATTCTCAAATATAGTCCTTAAGTATGAACACAAAGACCCTTGTTTAAAAATATTTGTGAGATAGTAAAAAATTTGACAATATACATTAGGGTAAAATTTGTGGATTGCCTCAAGTGGAAATTTAAAAAGACTAATATTCTCTTAATAATTGATAAATACCAAGTTGTGGTGATCAAATCACGGAACAAAAGCAATCAAAGAACGTAATGACGTGGTACAGGGATTATGTAAATATCCTTCTCTGTAGATGAGAAGGTTCCATGGTGGCAGACCATGTGTCCTATGTTCACTTCAATAGTAAGCGGTATAGCAAATGTGAAGATAAGTTTGGTTTAAAAGAACAAGCCCTCATGATGTTTAAAAAGAAGACATAATTTTAATTCCTGCCATTTTGGAGTAATGGATGCTATGTGATCAGTGACGCCAATATCCAAATTATAACATAATCCTTTTCACTATACAGTTTTAATATATTGAAAGTTATTATCTATTTATAGTATAGTAAGAGCTTGTGAGCTGTCAAAAGATTATAAATCAAGTTGACATACTTTCTCTGAGAGAACTTTAGGTATTTTCATATTTATGAGTCAAACACTGATCTACTTAGACATTAAAGTCTTCCATTATACTCTCTGTTCTTCGCCTTTGGCTTGAAGAATACAACCAGAAGTATTACAACCTCTTTTGGCATTTTCATTAAATATTACCAGTGCAAATCATTGGAAATGTATTAAAGATTACTACATCATTTTAGAAAATTTTGTAATGCTTGGTAAGGATTGGAAACCTTGGCCTCTCTGACCCTCCTGAATGTTTCTGTCTTTGGTGACCAAGAGAATAGCCCCAAAGAGTTTCCAGAATGTTACTTTACTTTCTAGAACATACTCAGTTTTTTCTAAACCTATGTTGAAATCACCATTTTCTATATTCAGTCCAAAATTAGGCTTTATAAAAGAATTAAAATTAAAAATAAAACAAAACATTATCTTGCTGAACTAAAAGTCAAAATAATTTTCAACTTAATGTTATTTAAAAACCCCTGTAGTTAACTGTAATTAATGTTTGACAATTTGAAAGACAGCTGTTAGAGTCACATAATGCTATTACACAGGAGGTGTTGCTCATTAAACACTAAATAGAGTTGGATTCTGGGCATTTTGTAAGTTAAAGGAAAAAAAATAATTGATAAAACATAGGTATAAAACTTACTCCAGAATGGTTAAGACAAATACAGCAGCAGGTAAAGAAAATGTTATAATTACTGAAGTATGTGCTCTTCTGTTTTAGGCTTGTTCCTTCTCAAGACAGCTTTATGCTAATACCTTGTGCTGGCTACTTTTATGTCAACTTGACACAAGCTAGAGTCATTAGAGAGGAGGGGCCTCAATTGAGAAAATTCCTCCTTAAGATCAGGCTGTAGGCAAGCCTGTAGGGCATTTTCTTAATCAATTATTGGTAGAAGAGGGTGCAGCTCATAATCAGGGGGCTACCCCTAGACTGTCAATACTAGGTTCTGTAAGAAAACATGATAAGCAAGCCATGAAGAGCAAAGCCAGTAAACATCACCCTCCATGGCCCCTACATATTCCTTCCCTGCGCTTGAGTTTCTGCCTTAACTGCTTTATGTGATGAATTGTTATATAAAACTGTGAGGGAAATAAACCCTTTCCTCCCCAGGTTGCTGTTTTTCATGGTGTCACTGCAATAGTAACCCTATCTAAGACAAGTTGCTAACTGAATAGTGGGTTATGGCCATGACACATCTAACCATGTAGTAGGAGCATAGTTTTCAACTAGACAATGCAAATACAGAAAGGCATATATCTTGTGTGCTAGAGGATTGTAGAAGGAGTTCAACTGAGAGCTCGATGGGCTGTTCTGTAGGAGTTTGGAAAATAAGAATCTTGTTCTTAAACGTACACTCATTGCTAGGTGTAAGTTAGAGAAATTGGGATTCTTGGATCTTTCCGTGCTATAGCAAATACCACTTAAAAATAAACATGTAAATAAACAAACACTGAAGCCAAATCTCAATACTGTAAACACCCTAAGAGAAATATCCTCTACCTCTTCTAACTGAGATCAGCCACATTTGCAGGGTTTTAAAAGACTCTCTTAAATCAGTAACAGAAATAACAAAGCAGACCTGAGCATGTTAATATCTTGACACAGGAGTAATTGTGACATGTCAAGTGTGCAGAGCAAATTTTATAAATGTAGACAAATTGGCTGTCTATTCATTTATGGATTTTTTCACTTATACAAGATTATTCCTCATTGTGACTTTGCCACGTGTCTTCTAAAACAAATGAATATGGGAACAATTGATTTTTTTGAATGATTTATTTTATTATGCATTGTTTCTTTCTGTTACAAGAATTCAGATCTGATGTAAAGGCTCTAATTTAGTATACCAGGCAAGTTATTATAGTAGGAGCACAATTTTCAACTAGGACAATGCAAATATATAAAGGCAGATAGATACCATATGTACTAGGAATGGGCTGGTGATTTTATTTAAGTAACATGCCCAGAAACCTTACAAGGGAGTCTCTCTCTGAAGTGAGACCTTCAGGCTTCAGAACTTAATAAAGAGTCATTCCTCTATTATTTATTGGAGTCCAATTAATGTTTAAAATTCAGGAGCATCTCAATTAATAAGCTCAGACAGTAAGCCAACAAATAAAACAAGCAAACAATCAAACAAACCAGACAGCCCCAAACCAAACCAAACCAAACGTAAAAGCTCAAATAACCACGAGAATCAAAACAACTAAAATGCTTTGAAAATGCAAATTGGTATTAAAAGAAAGACCCAAAATGATGCTTCTACCTTATTTTCTGTCTCTTCTATAATCTTCCTTTGCTCACCCTTTTTCGATTAATTATCAAAGTCACATACCTTGTCCTGAGCATTTACACTTACATAGCACACACACAGTCTAATAGGTGAACATCAACCAAACTCTTAAGGTAACTGGCATTCAGGTAGCCTGCACTGCATAACAGTGTTGTTCTAGGGAATATTCTGAAAATGCTTTGATTTGCTGCATTTTTATGGTAATTCAAGAAGTGATTTAACTCTGTGACGTGGCAGTCTCCGTCTTATAGACAACAGCTGTGAAGCTCTTCTCAAAGGTCCACCAAATTAGATAATCACAAAATCCCTCTCTGGTCTACTTGGGATACACTCAACTGTACTTTCCTCAAACTTCAAATTAAACTTCCTCTCTTACAGAAAATAAAAATCGTATTATCCTAGCTAAGTGGGGGGGGGGCTTTTACATTTTACTTATTTAAATTTGACAAGAAAGGCACTCAGTGAAGCAATGTAATTTTTCCCATTACATATCTTCCTCTTTGTATATAGTTTAGAGGTAAAGTGCTTGTCTAAACTCAAGGCCCTGGTTAGGATCACACACATGAACTAGAATCCCGTCAATAGTAATAACTAAATGTAGCATTTGACTGTGTTATCAGGGATAAATTAAGTGTCTTTACTTCTTGGCTGGGTTAGTTTGGCATCATGGTTCTAGAGTTGGTTGCTGGTAGTTGCAGAGTCAAGGAAGAAAACCTTCCATGAACTTCTTGCTATTCATCAGGCTACCTCAATTCATACTGACTGATTGGGTTTGCAAAAACGAGCTTGCTTGACTCAGAACTGGCCTGGTGTGATGCCTGAGTCCTTAGGTAAGCATTCTGATCAGTCGCACTGGAAGCTATGCCACATCTATGTCACATCTCCGTCCTGATTGCATAACTAAGCTATTTATCTGACAGTTTTGAGTCATCTCGGAAACATCTCTCCCAGCTATCTCAACATTAGGCTAAATGCAATATTGTCCAAAAAATGACTCTTGGTTTTTTATAAGTAGAATAGGATGAGGTCGTGACATGAATAGCGACATCAGAGCGGCAGTGGAAGCAGCCATTGCCTTAGCAGCAACAGCATCAATTGTCACCAGTTGTGACAAGAAAGTGACTGAAGGGTTCTAGAGGTGTTTGGGGACAGAGCTGGTGGAGGCCAGAGGTGGCAGATTTTATAAATGTTGACGAAAATATAAAGAAGGCTGTGAAGAACTGAAAACAAGGTCCATTCAATCTCTAGACTCCATTCAATAATCAGGTATTCATCAATCCTCAGACATGCCTGCAGACCAACACCATGCTGGAAGATAGATCCGCTGGAAGTAACTAGGAAAGTCGGTGTACTCAGCTTGACCTCCTCCAGGAAGAAGGCTTGCTGCTTACTTGACATAGGATGAACCAACCAAAAGGGCTAAGAGTGTGCTTGTGCAAATGTTTTAAGCAACCTTCATCTCTATTGTCCATGGAGAGCCAAATCAGCATTTGAGCAATAGAGACACTTGAACTGGGACTGTCCCTAGGGTGGCAGCTGCAATGGCTGGGTACTCTATGTGTGACACAAACTGTTGTACAGAAGTTGGAGGCTGGGGAATGCTTTCAAATCTAGAGGGAATCTATGGCAAAAATATTCCTCAGTTTTCCCTATGATGAACATTCTTTTAGTTGTTTGATACGACAGAGACTCACAACAGCTTCTGGCTACTTCTTAAGAGGAGTCAGTCCTCACTCAGCTGCTTATTGAGCACATCTGTGGGTGAAGGGAGGCACGAAGCTGCTATTCTAGTGCCTCGCTGACCTCATCTATGGTAAGTTTTCAAATGACATTAATGCTTTCTTGCTCACATATAAGTAGTGGATTAGATCATCTGTATTCTCGAACTATCTGTTACACTGATTGTTTTTGTTAATTTTGTACTATCTGTATTTAATTTTTTTACTTTAAGTGCAGTACTATCTTATCTAACTCTAAAAACATTTTAAATTTGAAACTGAGATGTGTTATAAATTAAGGCATTAAATGGGAGGATTCTCACAAGTATGGCCAAAACAGATGGACCAAAATTCTGAGTAAAAATTAGGAAGGCTTCTTTTAAATGGCAAACTGACTTAAAGCTGTACCTAGGTATCAGAAAAACTGAACTCTTCACCATGTTTTCCTTACTGTGCAGTGCGGGCACAAGAACTGAACATGTTTCTAAATAAAATGACTCTCAGAGGAAAAAAAACACTTTTAATGTGGTAACATAAATATTACCTTTCAAAGAGCACTCCAGAGACTTGGCATTTATAACTCTGAAAGGAAGAAGAGAAAAAGCTACAGGAAATGTAATATATGAAAGTAAAATAGTTGTCATTGGCTTAGTCTTTCAGCAAAATTGGGTTACCCTGGATTAATGGAGAATTCTCCAAATGTGTATAATACATCATAATGATAAAGCTAAAATATACTTTTTTCACTTCTATATGTGCATTAAGATAATAAACTATATCTTTAATGACTGGATCTGAATTATCGATATTGCACAAAGCTCTTAACATTGAGAATCCGGTAGATGCCAATCACTGTGATAAATACTCTTACTGAACTAAATTTCTTTCTGTACTTTTGAATAGTTCCTTGAAAAGGCTGGGATGACAGTGATTTTTATAAAGTAGTGAGGGTCTGAGGGATTGATCAAAGGTCACAATGAGAACATAGTGGGCTAGTTAAAGGCGTCTTTAGGGATGAGATTTCTGTACCAGTGTTGATTTTCACTGGACATTAATGAGTCTTGGCAGTTTGAATTTGGAGAGCAAGTAGTGTCCAAGAACGTTACTGCGGCCTGGTCCCAATTATCCAAACCCATAGATATAAAGATTTACTATCAAAAAATGATATTTACATTTCCACATAACTTTTATTGGAGCATAATTTTATCATTTTAGAAAGGAGGAGAGCCAGTCACCCTTGAATACATCTGAAAGGTCTCTGGCAAGGAAAATAACTCAACTCTGACATTCCTGAATTAATATAAAATTAGTCTAGACCTATTAATTCAGACCACTACAGATTAGAACAAAAAATAGCTCTCAAGGAGGCAGTATTCTACTTGGACAGTGATACACACTCTCCATGTGTTCCACTACTATTTCAGATCAGTTTCCTTGAGAATGGAGGCTTTCGTAAAGAAGTTGTACAAGACCAGGATAGAGAGTGCCATATTTCCATACTTCTTTATAGAAACAGAGAAATGGAAAGAAATGGAATGGAAAGGAAAGGAAAGGAAAGGAAAAGAAGGGAAAGGGAATGGAAGGGAAGGGAAGGGAAGGAAAGGATAGAGAAGGAAAAGAAAGGATAGGGAAGACAAGACAAAAACATCATCATAAAACAGATGGTAGACACCTAAGGAACTTAATGGTGTATTTGTGTTCAAAGTAAATATGACAGCAGTTTTAGCATGAGATCACAAAAAGAAAGTAGCATTTCCTTTGAGGACCTGGCCAGAAGATCTGGACATTGGTAATGGGTAAGATGGTGCTTTTCCTTAACAGGCTGAGAAATATCAATGGAAAGAGGAGGAGACGCAGAGACAAAAGTAGATAATTGATGAGATAATTACCCTATCCTATTGCCATCCATTCAGAAATGACAAGTTAAGATAGCAGAATAATGAAAAACCCCAATGTATTTAGTGTTTGAAGCAGGATTTGAGTTTGACAAATTTAGGACATGCAGAAAAATCTCTTGAAACATCATTGTCCTTGGGGAATTGTCACTGGAAGTTACTCAGGAGAATTGACATTGTTAAGTAGAAGGAAATGTCAAGGAATTAAGCTCGAATCGTTTTTGTGCCCTGGCAGTGAACAGCATGGAAGGACCAGGGATGTGATGGCTACTGTCAAGACAATCCAGTGTGTGGGCCATGTGATTCTAGGGATCCTACTGCAAAGCCCCAGCATAATCTAACCCTCTTGTGTTCATTCTTTTGCTCCCTTCCCTTTGTCACATTTCAAGAGGAGCAAGCATTATTATATAATAGTGTTCATATTTTTAAGATGTAGTATTTTATAGAAAAAACTGCACACATTTTTCAACCTGCATGTCAGCTCTTGTGGGGCTGTCGAGTCTCCTACTGGGAGGAAATGTGAGCTGTGAATGGACTCAGTGGGAAAGAACATGCTGGAATAGAGATTTGGATGTAAAATGGCAACAGGAATGGACCAAACCACTTACTCACCTCTCCCGGGTGATAGCGTCTTTTTATTTCACAAGCCTCTCTTAGGAATATATAGAACACTTAAGGGAATGGTAAAATTTCATGTACTATTCATAAAGGAAGAAAGACAAGACTTTACTATTATGATTTCTATAATAATATCCCTGTGTGTGGGAAACGGTAATCCATGATATTCTTGTATTAAGTCTTCCTTATTAAGGACCTGGTAGGAGGGAGTGATGAAAATATTAGTGTTTTCCAACATCACTTACTTTAAGAATCCTTTCTGATAGGACATAATTTATACATTTATCCTGCATCTTAATAGCTCATCATTCATTTTGGCAGAGCTTTCAGACTATTCCAAGTTGAGGTGAGTTTCTAGAAACTATATCATATTGACATTATGCATCGCTTTTATATCTGATATGACTTACATGTGCCCATGTGTATGTGTATGTCTGGGAGGATGCACAAAGCTAAATGTAAGTCTGAGTGGTGGAATTTAGGAATTCTATGCATCTTGAGAAAGGGTCTCTTACTGGTCAGAAGCTCATGGTTTAGGGTAGCTCCCTTGATCTTCCTATGTCTGCTTTTTTTAGTGTGTACTACCATATCCAGCAATTTTACATAGGTTCTTAGTAAAAGCGCTCAGATCCTGAAGCATGGAAGGCAAATATTTGTTCAAGTGAGTCATTCCATAAAGTGTACAGACAAAAAGAAATAAAACAAATTATTTTGAAAAAACCCCAAAACCAAGAATAAAACAAAGACAATCCAAAAGGAAAGTGGGAGGAAAACAAGAAAGGAAGAGGTTTCTGTAAAGAAACTAGGAAAGTAGATGGACAGCTCCCTTCCATCCACTGGAACTCTGGGTAAGAGGTGTGGAAGTGGTTTAGAAACCATGTAATAAAGGTCACACCCATGCCAATTTCGGGTGCTTCATGGCCTGCTTTTTCCTTTACACCTGTCCTTGGAAACCAAATCAAGGAGGCATTTGGTGTCATGCTTTTGTGTGTTCGTCTAACTGGAAGAGTTGTTTACGATTATCTTGACAGCTTTCAGTATTGCTGGTCTGATGTCACATGACCTTCCATGGATAGATTGATCAGAGATTTTTATTCCCATTAGGCTGGGATTGGAGTTTTAGAATAGTAACTGTATAGGTAAAATATCATTTTCATCACTTGTTATCGAAGGCGCATAGTCTGGCCATGATTCAACATGTTCAGGCACCCGCTGCTTAGTGTTTTCTCATGGAATCATTCTTTCTCTTCGCTTTCATCCAGGAGTCTTCTGAATGCTAATGTGGAGTGGGGTCGTCTTTGACTGGGGAGTTGATTGTCTTTTTTTAATGTGCAGAAGGACTATATTAGGATTATTTTCTTTCTTTTTTTTTTATTAACTTGAGTGTTTCTTATTTACATTTCAAGTGTTATTCACTTTCCCGGTTTCCGGGCAAATATTCCCCTAATCCCTCCCCCTCCCCTTCTTTATGGGTGTTCCTCTCCCCATTCTCCCCCCATTGCCGCCCTCCCCCCAGCAATCTAGTTCACTGGGGGTTCAGTCTTAGCAGGACCCAGGGCTTCCCCTTCCACTGGTGCTCTTACTAGGATATTCAATGCTACCTATGAGGTCAGAGTCCAGGGTCAATCCATGTATAGTCTTTAGGTAGTGGCTTAGTCCCTGGAAGCTCTGGTTGCTTGGCATTGTTGTTCATAAGGGGTCTCGAGCCCCTTCAAGCTCTTCCAGTTCTTTCTCTGATTCCTTCAACGAGGGTCCTATTCTCAGTTCAGTGGTTTGCTGCTGGCATTCGCCTCTGTATTTGCTGTATTCTGGCTGTGTCTCTCAGGAGCGATCTACATCCGGCTCCTGTCGGCCTGCACTTCTTTGCTTCATCCATCTTGCCTAATTGGGTGGCTGTATATGTATGGGCCACATGTGGGGCAGGCTCTGAATGGGTGTTCCTTCTGTGTCTGTTTTAATCTTTGCCTCTCTATTCCCTGCCAAGGGTATTCTTGTTCCCCTTTTAAAGAAGGAGTGAAGCATTCACATTTTGATGATCCGTCTTGAGTTTCATTTGTTCTAGGGATCTAGGGTAATTCAAGCATTTGGGCTAATAGCCACTTATCAATGAGTGCATACCATGTGTGTTTTTCTGTGATTGGGTTACCTCACTCAGGATGATATTTACCAGTTCCAACCATTTGCCTACAAATTTCATAAAGTCATTGTTTTTGATAGCTGAGTAATATTCTATTGTGTAGATGTACCACATTTTCTGTATCCATTCCTCTGTTGAAGGGCATCTGGGTTCTTTCCAGCTTCTGGCTATTATAAATAAGGCTGCTATGAACATAGTGGAGCACGTGTCTTTTTTATATGTTGGGGCATCTTTTGGGTATATGCCCAAGAGAGGTATAGCTGGATCCTCGGGCAGTTCAATGTCCAATTTTCTGAGGAACCTCCAGACTGATTTCCAGAATAGTTGTACCAGTCTGCAATCCCACCAACAATGGAGGAGTGTTCCTCTTTCTCCACATCCTTGCCAGCATTTGCTGTCACCTGAGTTTTTGATCTTAGCCATTCTCACTGGTGTGAGGTGAAATCTCAGGGTTGTTTTGATTTGCATTTCCCTTATGACTAAAGATGTTGAACATTTCTTTAGGTGTTTCTCAGCCATTCGGCATTCCTCAGCTGTGAATTGTTTGTTTAGCTCTGAACCCCATTTTTAAATAGGGTTATTTGTTTCCCTGCGGTCTAACTTCTTGAGTTCTTTGTATATTTTGGATATAAGGCCTCTATCTGTTGTAGGATTGGTAAAGATCTTTTCCCAATCTGTTGGTTGCCATTTTGTCCTAGCCACAGTGTCCTTTGCCTTACAGAAGCTTTGCAGTTTTATGAGATCCCGTTTGTCCATTCTTGATCTTAGAGCATAAGCCATTGGTGTTTTGTTCAGAAAATTTTTTCCAGTGCCCATGTGTTCCAGATGCTTCCCTAGTTTTTCTTCTATTAGTTTAAGTGTATGTGGTTTGATGTGGAGGTCCTTTATCCACTTGGACTTAAGCTTTGTATAGGGTGATAAGCATGGATCGATCTGCATTCTTCTACATGTTGACCTCCAGTTGAACCAGCACCATTTGCTGAAAATGCTATCTTTTTTTCCATTTGATGGTTTTGGCTTCTTTGTCAAAAATCAAGTGACCATAGGTGTGCGGGTTCATTTCTGGGTCTTCAATTCTATTCCACTGGTCTATCTGTCTGTCTCTGTACCAATACCGTGCAGTTTTTATCACTATTGTTCTGTAATACTGCTTGAGTTCAGGGATAGTGATTCCCCCTGAAGTCCTTTTATTGTTGAGGATAGTATTAGCTATCCTGGTTTTTTTGTTATTCCAGATGAATTTGCAAATTGTTCTGTCTAACTCTTTGAAGAATTGGATTGGTATTTTGATGGGGATTGCATTGAATCTGTAGACCGCTTTTGGTAGAATGGCCATTTTTACTATATTAATCCTGCCAATCCATGAGCATGGGAGATCTTTCCATCTTCTGAGGTCTTCTTCAGTTTCTTTCTTCAGTGTCTTGAAGTTCTTATTGTACAGATCTTTTACTTGCTTGGTTAAAGTCACACCGAGGTACTTTATATTATTTGGATCTATAATGAAGGGTGTCGTTTCCCTAATTTCTTTCTCGGCTTGTTTCTCTTTTGTGTAGAGGAAGGCAACTGATTTATTTGAGTTAATTTTATACCCAGCCACTTTGCTGAAGTTGTTTATCAGCTTTAGTAGTTCTCTGGTGGAACTTTTGGGATCACTTAAATATACTATCATATCATCTACAAATAGTGATATTTTGACTTCTTCTTTTCCAATCTGTATCCCCTTGATCTCCTTTTGTTGTCTGATTGCTCTAGCTAGGACTTCAAGAACTATATTGAATAAGCAGGGAGAGAGTGGGCAGCCTTGTCTAGTCGCTGATTTTAGTGGGATTGCTTCAAGTTTCTCTCCATTTAGTTTAATGTTAGCAACTGGTTTGCTGTATATGGCTTTTACTATGTTTAGGTATGGGCCTTGAATTCCTATTCTTTCCAGGACTTTTTTCATGAAGGGGTGTTGAATTTTGTCAAATGCTTTCTCAGCGTCTAATGAAATGATCATGTGGTTTTGTTCTTTCAGTTTGTTTATATAATGGATCACGTTGATGGTTTTCCGTATATTAAACCATCCCTGCATGCCTGGGATGAAGCCTACTTGATCATGGTGGATGATTGTTTTGATGTGCTCTTGGATTTGGTTTGCCATAATTTTATTGAGTATTTTTGCGTCGATATTCATAAGGGAAATTGGTCTGAAGTTCTCTTTCTTTGTTGGGTCTTTGTGTGGTTTAGGTATAAGAGTAATTGTGGCTTCATAGAAGGAATTCGGTAGTGCTCCATCTGTTTCAATTTTGTGGAATAGTTTGGATAATATTGGTATGAGGTCTTCTATGAAGGTCTGATAGAATTCTGCACTAAAACCGTCTGGAATTGGGCTCTTTTTGGTTGGGAGACCTTTAATGACTGCTTCTATTTCCTTAGGATTATTTTCCATGGGAGATCTGTCTATCCCCTCACCTAGCATAAATGATATCAAACATTCATGAAAGCATGTACCCACACTAGTTTTTCTTACAGCTTGAATTGGAATCTGCCCTTGCTTTATTATGTAACAGCATCCTTTCAGCTCAGTTCACTGGTAACTTTTATTTTTTCAGTTTGTTCTGTCACACTTTTGACACACCTCAGTGATGCTGCATGTGTGTGGTGTATTTTTTTTTAACTTTTGATATTCCAGGACATTCAGGGTTCGTTTTTTGAATGTATTGTCCTAGTATTTGACTTAACCATTTATCAAAGAGAACCTTACTCTTTTATTGGCAAAATGGTATTAACTAGCAAGCATTGGCAGTTAGATGTTCTACTGTAATGGCAAAACTTTTAAGAGTAATTAAATAATAAGACATTGGTGTGTGTGTGTGTGTAACAAAATGTGTCTATGCACAACTGTATTTCTACGCAAATTTTCTAATTTACTACTGCATAAATAATTCCATTCTTTATCAGTAATAACCCTGCAACACAGATGACCTCTTCTTCCATCCATTTGCTTAATTGTTCAGGTGCAGAATTCCAGTATACATGCACAGCGGACTTAGAGTTGTTAATCCACCCACTTATGGGAAGAACTTTAATGAATAGAGTATGGCAATCAGTCTTCAATCTTAAGAACCTCATTTATTTACAGAGTTACTTTTATTAGCATCTTGCTTCACCTCTCCCAACACCTACTTCATTCAGGTCATTTACATACTGGTTACATTTTTTTGTCACATTCTAAAGAGTAGCATCTTGTGATTCTACATGCTCATAAATTGGTATTTAAAATTTGCATATATTAAAGATTTTTCTCCATACTGTGAGTTTCTACATATTTTGACAAATGCTAACGATCATATATTTATTATGACAGGAACACCCAGAATCATTTTATTTTACTAAAATCGTTCAGTATTTTATTTCTGTTTTTAGTAAAAATTTACTAAAAATTCATCCCACCCTTGCTCTCACTCACCACAGTATTTATGGCAGTCAAGGTCTCTTCATGATCTCTGTAGTTTTGTCTTTTCCAAGATGCCATGTAATTGGGATTATATAACATATACTTTTCCGCATTGGTATATTTCCTAGGCAATGCTCATGCGTGATTTGCCTTTGTCTTCTTGTAGCCTAATCACATTTTACTTTTGGACGTTGTCTTTCTGTGTGAGTGCATCACAGTCTAGTTATGAATCCCCCCCAGCAGAACGTTTTCGTTGGATGCCTCGAGCTTATGAATATAGTTGTTATAAACACTTGTACACAGAATGTTTTTAATGTAGAAATAGACTTTGAAATTAGTTGCATTCATGTCTAAATATATGACCACTGAATCATGTGGAAAATACTCTCGTTTGTAGAACTCTGCAGAGCTGCTCTTTAACTAGACCATTGAACTTTTTTTCAGCAATGGTTGGAACTCATTGTTGTTTCAAATACTCACTAGTAGGCTTCAAATACTCACTTGTTTTGAAACGCTACAAAAAAATCTAATAACAAATTATGCCAGGCACCTTTTATGTCCCTCCACTGAGTATACTTTTGCTTGGCATTTTTCAGTCTTCTCTGGAAAACCACCAAAGACGCTTTGTCTATTAGGGATTTGTTTGTCAATCTTATATCTTGAATTTTAAGAGGTAAGCTTTGCTTCTTGGTTCAATTATTTATCAGATATGTTTTTGTAAATATTTCCACTTAGTGGCACCAATTTCTTTAGTAGTGTCAGTAGATACTTTGTAACATATTAGTTTAATAATGTCTACTTCTTAAATTTTATTTTTCATTGTGTTATAAGAATTGAGAATTGTGCTTTAATCTTACTATAAAACCCAAGGTAATCTATTTTCCTCTAATATTTTTATTTTCAAGTCTTAAACTTTTATATCTTAAATTTGAACCTCAAGATTCATTTTAATTAATTTTATTTAGGTTATATTATGTGGCTCTTAGTTTGTTTATTATTGCTACTATTATTTTGTGTATTATGCCAGGTAGTATTAGGCTGCTGGAGTTTTTATTATAAGGGTTTCCCTCCCATTCAGTTTGGTGCTGTTGTAAATATGTATGAAAAGTCTGGTCATTCAGTCATGGGAAGCCAGTTAGAGTTTGCATGTTAATTCCCTATCTTCTAGCCTTCTATAGTTGCTGATTTTTTTTTACAGTGTTACTGTTGCCAATTTTTAATCCGTAAGGTTTGATTCATGTTATTTACAACGCAAGTTTCAGTTCCTTTCAACTCCATGCTCTCCCTCTTCTTCTGATATTGCCTGGATTTCAGGGCACTGTTAAGCACCCGGAGAACAGGTGTCCTGCTTCCTTTCTTAGGAGAAGCACCTAGCTTCATGGCAGCAAGGACCATGTTAGCTGCAGGGTTCTTTAGATGTTCTTTATCAGGATGTCATGGCTCCATCTTTGTGGGCAGTTTGCTAAGAGTTTTCCTCATGAATTCAAGACAGTGGATTCTGTTAATTGTGTTGTGTCCAGTTGATGTGATCCTATGGCTTTCTTCATTAGTTGCACTCACTTGCTTTTTAAATGTTGACTCAGCTCTAAATACTTGGAATGAACCTAAATTGATTGTGTTGTATGGTTGTTTTTTTATTTTATTTTTTAACCAATTATGGATTTGTTCAAACATTTTGTTAAGGATTTTCCCCCCTATATTTAGTAGAGTTACCTGTGTGACATTTCTTTGGTACAATGACTTGGTAATTACAGCAGTACCCATTTCCTCTTTTGCTTTTAATTTACTCTTAAATTTCTATGGTTTTCATTGTATCATATACTATTTAAACTATGTATAGATCGTGGCATGGATAACCCAAGTTAACTAACATTAATGTCATCTCATACATATATCCTTTTGATATAAAAGTGTAAAATATTCTCTCAGCAATTCTCAACTCTGTAATACACTCTTAGTAACTATAATTGCCAAGTTATACAATGGCAATTGTGAATCAACTTCCCTGCCACCTCATTACCATTTCATTTGATTTTTACCTGATTCACTCTTTTAATTTCAAAGTGTATTGGAAATAATTTCTTTCCATACAATATATTCTCATCACTGATTTCCCTATTCCAGCTGTGTGTGTGTGTGTGTGTGTGTGTGTGTGTGAGTGTGTGTGTGTGTTCATATTGCTGTTCAGACGTTTGAATATGGGTACACATGCACATATGTCAGTGTTCATATGGAAGGTAGAAGTTGATGTCAAGTGCTTTCCACAATCATTTCCCACTTTAGTTTTGACACAGATTTCTCCAAGCCTGTGGACTGTAGCACGATTTACATCTAATACCCACTTACAAGAGAATACATTAGGTATTTTTCTTTCTAGCTCTGGATTACCTCACTCAGCATGATTATTTCTATTTCTACCCATTTGCCTGCAAATTTCATAATGCTGTTTTCATAAGCTGAGTGATGTTCTACTGTCTAAATGTACCACATTTTCTCTATTCACTCTTTTGTTGAGGGACACCACAGTTTTTTTCCAGTTTCTGGCTATTACAAATAATGCTGCTATGAATATATTTGAGCAAGTGTCACCATGGCAGGATGGAGCATCCTTTGGCTATATGCCCAGGAGTGGTATAAATGAGTCTTGAGGTAGATGCCAATTTTCTAAGAAATGATTATATGATTTCCGAAGTGGTTGTACAAGTTTTCACTCCCACCAGCAATGGAGGAGTCTTCTTTTTGTTCTATGTCCTGAGTAGCGTAAGCTGTCACTTGTCCAAGGAGAGGTTTTATTCAGCAACTGAGAGGAACAGATGCAAAGATCCAGAGACCAAAATTAGGTAGAGCTTGGGGAATCTTGAAGGGGAATGGGAGGAAGGATCGTAGAGGCCAAAAGGCTCAAGAACACCACAAGAAATCCCACAGATTCAAATATCCTGTGCTCTTGGGGCTCAAAGAGGCTGAGTCAACATCACATAGCCTGAATGGATATGAACTAGGCCCTCTACATATATGTTAGAGTTAACTAGCTTGTTCCTTTTATGGGAATCTTAATGGTCTGAGCAGGGATTGTCTCGAACTCTGTCTGCATTCAGGATCCTTTTCCTCCTACCGTGTTGCCTAGTCCAACCTCAATGTAAAGGGAAGTATGTGGTCTTATTGTAATTTGAGATGCCATGTTTGGTGATAACTCTAGGAAGTCTACTTTTTCTAAAGTAAAATAGAGTATGAGTGGATTGGTGGGGGAGGGGAGGGGGGAAGAGGGATTGAGAGAAGAGAGGAGAAAAGATGATAGGTCTATAATATATGAGAGAAGAATAACAAAGGAAGGAAGAAAAAGAGACAGACTGAATGAAAGAAATAAAAGAAAAGAAAAACCTAGATTGAAACAAATAAACAAACAAACATTTCTGAACTTGAAACTATGACTGGCCAAACTGGCTGGTCAGTGAAATCGCGAAATCCATCTACTTCTCTACTTCCCTCTCTAGTACTGAACTGAGGTTGGAAATGCACACTGTCACATCTAGCATGTGTGTGTGTGTGTGTGTGTGTGTGTGTGTGTGTGTGTGTGTAGATAGATGATAGATAGATAGAGAGATAGAGAGATAGAGAGAGATAGACATAGACAACATCGACATTGACGTAGATGTAGACGTAGATGTAGACATAGATAGTGATAGATATATGTGTAACTGTGTGTGCAAATGCTTCCCCCTATTCTTCCTGTACTTTATATACATTTATACTTCGTTAAGATACCAATTTAAGTATATAGCTGTGCACCTGAGAATAGGCGTCCCCAGAGGCTTGAAAACAGTGTCCAATCCCCAGGAAGTGGAGTCAAGGGCTGTTATGAGTCACCTACTATGGTTGGTGGGAACCAAATGCTGGTCCTCTTCAAGATCGGTCCGTACTTAAACTCTGAGCGTCCCTCTATCCTTTTATATCTCTGAATTTGAATTTGTGGCCTGGAATGTGTTCCATCTTGAATATTCCATGAGAGCTTCGAGAAGATGGTGTTTTCTTTCCTTAGAAGGACTATTCTAGAAGCAGCAATTAAATCAAGTTGATGGATAGTGCTGTTCAGGTCAAGTGTGACCTTATTGATTTTCTGACTGGTCTACCTATCAGTTGCTGATGGGAGATGTTGAAATCTCTAACTGTAATAGCTCGGAGCTGGAGCTGTTCCTTTTTTTTTTTTCCTAAGTATCCTGCTTTGCCCCATACAGTTTGCTGCTCTTTGGTCAATGCAGCCCGATTTACAATTTTGGTGTATTAGAGATGCATTGATATAAATAGTCCTGTTATGCTCTATCTTAGACCAATTTTTTTTTGTTTTTAAAGTGTGGCAGAAATAAACATCTCAGCTTTCTTTTGATGGGTGCTAGTGTGGTACAACTTTATTCTTTTGAACTTATCAAACTCTTTTTTACTGTGAATGTCTGGTAGATAGCATTTAAAAGGAATAAAATTTCTCTTCACATTGGCATAGCATTTACATCTAAGGTGGTTTTAACACTCACTGTCAGGTCAATATAAAGCTTGTTTTCTTGTAACCGTTTTCTGTTTCATCCTTGACAATTTTACTTCTTTTTTTCAGACTTCTCTAGTTTTAAGTAAGCATTTTTCTGTGAACACAGGTGTCCTTCTCCTCTCATTCTCTTGCTGACTCTTCTTTATGTTAAAAATAATGATTGCACTAAGTTAAGAGTATACATTTTAAGAAGCTCATAATCTATGCTATTTTCTTTCTGCCTGAGAAGAATCGCTTGATGTTGCTTGTAAGGCCAGTCTACTGCTGCAAACCTCAATCTTTTGTGTATCTAAGAAGGTCTTTCCTTTTTTGCTTTTGAAGCATCATTTGGCTTGTTTTATAACTCTAGGTTATTCTCTCTGTCTGTCTGTCTGTTCCCCCCTCTCTCTCTCACAGCAATTATTTTAACTCTGTCCTCTGCTGCTTCCATGATTTATGGGGAGTCAATGAGTCTTACTCTTTTCAGTCTGTAGGTCAGATTTCCTCCTCTCAGTTAACTTTCTTAGTAACTTTTTGGGGTTGATTTTGTGTGTTTGAACATAACATGTGGGATATAGGTTAGGGAGGGTTCCATCCTTCTTGGTCTTTTAGATGTCATTAGTCTTGGAGAATTATTTGCCATTATTCATTATTGCTTCAAATATTTCTTTGCCCTCACTTCTCCTTTACAAATATTCTAATTATGCCCACGTGACACCTTTTAGAATTGCAGCTTTTTGCTGCTGTCTTTTGCCATTGATTATTCTCTTTATAGTTCTTCATAGAATATTCCCATTAACCAGTGTTCATGGCAATTCTTCTTTGAGCTATGTTGCATTATTGATATAGCCATCATGTATATTCTTTACATGTGTCATCATGATATTGATAACTTTTGTTTATTCACTCACTCTTATGTGTGAATGTGTCATTTTTCCTTGTTAGAATCATTAATTCATTAATTATATGCTTTCTTTTTTAGTTCTCTCAAGCCAAGTTAGATGACAGAACAAGACTGTCTGTGGCCAGATGGAGGGGACTGTCACCCTTTTCATGATTCTGAGACAAGCTGTACTTTTTTCCCTCACTGGGTAGAGGTAGAGAGGAGACTCTGTACATGTCCATGGTGGCTTTGCATCTTTTCTCTTTGCCAAAACCATGTATCTTATAGCCTTGCCATGGGGGCTTGGTGATATTTGTGTTCTTAAGCACATGAACATAGAGGATTCATCAAGACTAGTCAAGCATCCGCTTCTAGATATTCCATAAAATTACCATTCAGCCCTTCCAGCAACCTCTGCTCTTGGTATGCACATTTGATCTTGATTCTCTAGATTCACCCGTCTGCCTAGAATTCAGAGTACGTGTCCTCCAAACACTAGCCACAAAGAATCCCTGGTAAAGTTGCTATTCCCTACTGCTGCAGCCTTGACTTGCTGTGGAAGTGATGATGCCCTATCTTTCAAGTGCTAGAGCTGAAGTGGGAGTATGCTATACCCTTCTGATAATTTGTTTCATATTTTGTCATATTGAAGGTCAGTATGTTAGATATTTATTATTATTAATGGGATGGTTTTCATGTCCTTTAATTAGGTCAGTTGGTGGCTTTATGTTTCTCCATTTTTCTAAGTGTTGAGTCTAGTTGTAACACAGCATTGTGTATTCTGCTAAAATACATGCTATGTATTTTATACATACATATATATATATATATATATATATATATATATATATATATCCTGCTTTAAAAAAGTCTTACATCAGTAAAATTGTACTGAGTCGTTCATCAGATTTCATAGCACATATTTGGTGTTAAAGAAGACTGAATTACCCATAGAGATCTTACAAAAAAATTGAGTTCTTTCTATGTTAAAAATTTGCAGATCATTTTACAATCTCTAAAATTATGCCAACATTTGGTCTACAGGTTTTCTATAGCTTATAATGTAAATGCATAATCATTTAAACTACCATAGAAGGTTGTAGAAGCATTATATTTACTTCTTGACAATATTTAACAGTGCTTTGTAAGTGGCAAGAGAAAATTAAATTATGACGTGTTTTGTCTTCATTTTTTTTTTGGCAAGGATTTTGAATGGTGAAAGGGACTGTCAGAGTCACATGATTACTCAAAGACTTAGCAAGGTAATCAGTTATAGTACATTCTTATCACTCTGTGGGCACAGCAAAATACTAGGATTTTAAAACAGTAATTTTAATCTGTACCTTTTTGTGATTAACACATTCTGAAAGGGTGACATCAGTTCAAAGAACTTAATGCTGTTTGATGCCCACTAGTGTCTCTTTCATAAAATGTTTACTAAGTATGTAATTTAGGCCATGTTTTCTCGGATACTTCCAAAGCAATCTGCACTCCATCTCGCACATCCTGGGTGTGCTCACAGTGGGAATGGATGTTGTCTGAGCCTCTGCCGCACAACACCGTAGCCCTTAATTAAATGATGCAGCAACATATGGGGATTAGCAAAGAGATTAAGAGACTAATAGAGCAGAACATAGTAATGCTGATGTAAATGGAGAGGAGCTTCATGATGGAAAATTAGGAAAAGCATAATAACCCATGACAAAATGCAAAATCATACCAAAAGCATCTGAGTGATAAACATATCCCTAAAGGTCATCTAGCTTTTATCAGATTCTGTCTTTTGACTCCTGGAACTTTTAGGAGAAGGTGGTTCAACTGAATAGGAAGACACACCTCTAATCGCCAGGTTATCTTATTGTCTCATTCATTCACTCATTCAATTCTTCATTATGTTGGTCAATAATTATCAATTGACACTCACCATGTGTGCCTGCTGCTCTAAGCAGTTTAAGAAACGTAAGAAGCACAGTTGCTGATCCTGTGAAAACATTCTCCAACACAAGAAAGAATTTCTAACATTAAACTATACTGAGTGTCTGTAGCATTTCTTATTTCCATTTAAATTCTGTAAGACACTATCATTTCTTACAGTGTAGCATTTTCTCAAATGACTGAAGATGGCTATTGTGTTCTGTAATATCTCTTGCCTTCTTGACTAAGTCACTTCATTTTACTATATGTCAGATTACATTTTCTTTGGACTCATAATGAATGCATTGAGTTCCCAGATGGCACTGAAAGAATAAAAAAAGAACCTTTGCAACAGTTGTTTCTACTGAGTGCCAGACATGGCATTATTCTATGTGTTCAGGATGTAGAATCTAAGAGGACTCAGGGCTCATTCATGCTCTTCAGTCACTTACCCAATTGTTCCCATGCCATGAGGAGCACAGAAAGCTCTTAAGCATACATAAAGAATAAAAGGGCCCCCTACCATCTTCATGTCCACACTGCAATGCATATAAAGCCTCTTCTACACATGAAGATAGATGGCATATGGGCAGTATTCTTACAATGCAGATTGATAGAATCTATCCAGAGTGAGTTTGAGGAAACTACTACCACCACGACTCCTCGTGATGAAACTATTATGTTGTACTTTAGGCGGGAACGTAGCTCTGGATGTACTGCCAGAGCTCTCTTTTTATTTTCATCACACGCATCAACTAGCCTGTCTGTTGATTTGTTGTCTTTAAGCAAAGTAAAACAAAACAAACAAGCAAACAACAGCAACAAGAAGACACCATACTTTTTCTACATTACTATTAGGTGCCATAAACGTGTCCAAGAGAACTAGATATGCATACACCAAGTCACTATCATAGCAAAGATCCTGAGATTTAAATCATTTACTGGACAGGTTCATCCATGCAAAATGTTACTAAATTTTACTGACTTTTAAAACTATTCTAGAGAGGAGATGAATTTCATGGATCATGCAGATTATCTGGGAGAATTGTAGACTATATGGAAAATGTGGTCCGTTCATACAATGGAATACTACTCTGCTATTAAAAATGTGGACATCATGAATTTTGCAGGCAAGTGGATGGAAGTAGAAAACACCATGTTGAATAAGATGATACAGACCCAAAATGACACGCATGGTATGTACTCACTGATAAGTGGATATTAGAGAATACCCATGGTATGACTTATAGACCATCTGAAGTTTAAAAAGGAGTAAGGCCCAAATGAAGATGCTTCAGTCCCCCTTAAAAGGGAGAACAAAATAATCATGGGAGGCAGATAGAGGGAGGGACATGGGTGGGAGAGGAGGAGGGGAGGGAAAGGGGACCGGATCAGGCATAGAGGAGGCAGGTGAGAGGCCCAGAGGTGTCAGAAGAATGAATGGAAATATGCAGCTGTGTGGTGTGGGGGCCTGAGGGAGCCTCTAGCAAGTGCCAGAGAACTGGAATGTGAGAAACTCCCAGGAATCAGTGCTGGTGACCTTAACCAAAATGCCCAACAGTGGGGACATGGAGCCTGAAGAGACCATCTCCAGTAGATAGATATGACCTCCAGTGTAGAAATGGCATCCCCAGCCTACCTTCAAATTTTCTGACCCAGAATTGTACCTGACTGAAAGAAATACAGGGAGAAAAATGGAGCAGAGATTGAAGGAAAGGCCATCTAGTAACTGGCCCAACTTAGGATTTATCCCATGGGCAGGCACCAAACCCTAACATTATTACTGATACCATGTTGTGCTTGCAGACAGGAGCCTAGCATGACTGTCCTCTGAGAGGCTCTACCAGCAGCTGACTGAGACAGATGCAGCTACTCACAGCCAACCATTAGACTGAGGTCTGGGTTCCCCATGTGACAGTTAGGGGAAGGACTGAAGGAGCTGAAGGGGATGGCAACGTCATAGGAAGGCCAATAGCAACAACTAACACAGACCCCTAAGACTTCAAGACACTAAGCCACCAACTAAAGAGCACACATGGGCTGGTCCGTTGCCTGCAGCACATATAACAGAGGGCTGCCTCGTCTGTCCTCAGTGGGAGATGATGCACCAAATAATGCAGATACTTGATACCTCAGAACATGGTGGGGGCAATCTGAGCTATGTGGTGGTGGGTAGGGTGTGGAGCTCGCTTCCAGGGAGAGGGAGGGAGGGTGAAGAACTCTTGGAGGAGGGTCAGGGAAAGGGGACAACATTTGGAATGTAAGTACAGTAAACAATTTTTTTTTAAAAAGTAAGGAAAATAATGTTCCAAAGATTCAAAATCCAATTTTGTGATGTTTAGTAAAAAAAAAAAGAAAGAAAGAAATATAAAGGACAGGGTTGTTCTTGAATCTTATGTTGCAGGGAAAACCAAAGCAAGAAACAATTCTCAGTGCCGCTTGAGAAATGGATGAGGGCAAGAGCATTGCTCAGTGTGGCACAGCACTCACAATCTGAGAGACTCTAGTTTAACACATCGACGTTGTAAAAAGAAAAGGGAAAGCTAGAGGAGAGATTGCTCAAGGCTGGGACAGAAGCTCTTGTATAATGTGGCTTTTAACTACGGTATTCAGGACGTTAATATTATTCTAGATAAGTCCCAAGTAAATGTAGTATTCTTGATGTAGTAGGTTTCACATAGTTTTCTGTTGCAGTAAAAATTAAAAGGGATCTCTTGCTATCAGTTCCTGCGAGCCGAATCTGCCACGCGGTCCGCAAGTCACCCACTCTCAGTTGTCTCCGTTTTAGCTGCCCTCTCGACAAGGTTCCCTAGTTACCATGCTTCTCTCTCTCTCTCTCCCCCCCCCCCCCTCTCTCTCTCTCTCTCTCTCTCTCTCTCTCTCTCTCTCCCTCTCTCTCTCCCTCCCTCTCTCCCTCTCCCTCTCCCTCTCCCTCTCCCTCTCCCTCTCCCTCTCTCTCTCTCTCTCTCTCTCTCTCTCTCTCTCTCTCTCTCTCTCTCACACACACACACACACACACACACACACACGCGCGCGCGCATCTCGTTCCGTGGGCCCTGCCCATTCTCACCCAGTGCAGGCAATAGAATCAGATCTGCACGCTCCAACTGCTATCAGTTGCTATCATCAATTTTCTTCACACACTGTCCTCTCTAACCCAGTGAAATCAAAGCTCCAGAAACTTGTAACTTAGCAATTAGATTTACAGTTAAATTCTCAGTCCGCAATCCGTCCACACAACAAATTCACTGCCAATTGATAAAGATAAAATAAATCTAGCCCACCCACATCTGAACCATCCTCCTCCGAAGACTCCATCTTGACCGCGTCTTCCTCCTCCTCTCTCCCGCCTTACAGAAACTCTGTCCCCACCCCCACTCTCTACTGTCCAATCACGTATTATCCTGACACCAACCGACACTTTGCATATATAATATGGGAGTGGTTTGAATGGGAAATAGACCTGGCATGAACATTTGCTTCTCAGTTGGCAACACTGGTTTGTAAGGCTATGAGACCAGGGGGAAATGAAGCCTCCCTGGAGGAAACGCGCCACTGGCGGCGTCTTTGATGATGTAAGCCCTGACCATTCTTCCAATAACTACGCCTTGTTTCTGATGGTGGATGAAATATGAACAGCTGTTTCATACTCTTGCCTCTGTACCTTCCCTGCCACAGCGAACTGTTTTCTCTAAAACGGAACCAAAACAAACCTTCCGGCTAGAGTTGTTTATTTTCAGGGATTCTGTCATGGCAATAAGAAAGCATCTAATACTATGTGATCCATAAAAGCTAGAGACGTATTTGGGAGGGGCCAGGGAGCAAACTGCCATTGATCACCGTGCCAAGAACTCCTGTTAGGTTTTCTTTTTTACTTTTTTTTTGTAATTATGCCTTAATAATCTTTACAAAAAGCCCTATAGAACTGATGCCCTATTTCCTCATTTTGGATGATCTTGGATAAAGGGACTGTCAGGCAAAGGAAGGTACCCAGGATTTCACAGCAACCACAAAATCTATCTAAAGTTGGTGTCCCCTGGCAGGCAGAATGAAAGCACACAAGCAGTGAAACACCGTGTGAGAACACATTCTTGTGTAGGAAAAAAAAAAAGAAAACCATGAACCTTTCATTAGATCACTGTTGTCCAAGGCAAAAGATAAGATGATGAGATAATTATATAAGGCAACATGTATTTCAGGCACTGCTCATACGAAGGCTTGGCATATTTGGGTCATTTCACTGGTTTACCATTTCTTACTTGTAATGGGAGAGGAAGAGAGGATGGAATGAACCTCTAGTCCCTTCACAGCATCCTTTTTAAGCCACACTTAACAATGAACTCTACACTCTGAGTCATTGCTCACGTGATTGTCAAAGTCCAATGCACCAGTACCAACAGCACTCTAGGCTCCTCAGCCAAACCCTACTCTCACTTAGAACTTGGTGAAGGGAAGGAGAATGAAAACACAAGCCCAGAGTGGAATTATTGCAACTCACTGCATCTCACCACAGCCCATTTCCTGGGTATGGCTTTATATTTTCCTTGGAAGTATTCACATTTTAGAGCGTTTACAACAAACGAGACATTTATTAGTGTAACCTTTATTCTGGAGATGATTTAAACCATTTCAAAAGGAACCCAAAGAGAACAGTATTTCCCTTACACTTGAGTCTCCCCATGTCCCAAGCAGCCCACAAAAACGCTTCAGTAATTTTAATGTTCTGTACATCTCCTGAAATACCTACATAAATAATCTATTGTTCAAAAGGTCAAAGAAGTAGAGGATCCCTCGGAAATGTCAGGGACATAAGTGAATTGGTAATGTGGCACTGTATATTTGGATATGTTCAGAGCCCCTTATCTGTAGGACTAGGTAAGAATCAGGAGTCACAGCAAGTGACCTATGCAGGGGATTCTTTGGGATTTTCGAAGGGAAGAAGAGTGAGTAAAAGTATGTGGGTTCTAACAGCCTAACACTTTCTCCCAGGTCAAAAACTATCAAGTGACTAGCATACGGCTAACCTTCCTTGTCTCTGTTCAAAAGGGATAAAACCTCATTAAAACACCTGGTCTCAAAGACTCAGCTCAGCTGCAGATCTATTTCATGTTAAAGGCCACCCTGTGAACATGGCCCTAAGAGTTCACTTGCAACTTTCAAACATTCTGTAAATTTGCTGTTAATAGGAAGGTTGATGAATTCTCTTTCGTTTCAACTGCTTTTCAGAGCTGTCGTTTTTCTTTATAGATGTCACTGCCTAGAGAAGGGAGGCTAAGATGTTAAATATCACTACAGGTTTGCACAACTCAAATTATTTTTGCATAATGCCTAGATAGCTACCTGCTCATAAAGCATTAGTTGGAATTAAATAGACTATGGAAACCTGTAAGACAGAGATGTGTTATAACCCTTTTATGTTACAGGGCTGAGGGTCTGATTGGGATGAGGGACATAAGGAAATTCTCCAAAGGAGATTAGAACCAAAGGCATTTTGCAGACATTTTTTTCACTTTCTCAGAGGACACAAATACCAACTCTACTACCTTGAAAATCGACCACTTTTCTGTGAGGGTGGGAGAGCAGAATGCTAAATGTCCTAACGGCAGTCTATGGCTATACATAAACAAAATTTTAGCAGGACAGAAGTCTACATGGTGACATCTGTTAGAAACAAAAAATGAACAAACAAACAAAAATAACAAACAAACAAAACTCATGGCCAGCAGTGAAACTGTGAAGACAAGCTTAGTGCAGCCGTAGATCAGGTGTTTGATTTTCACCCGAGCCTCTGACCGTGTAACCCATGAATGTAACATGATGACATGATTGGAAGAGATTTTTTTTTATTTGAGTCTAGTGGAGTTCTGAAGTAGAGTCTACGTCCAGCATTCGTGAGACCCCGCCTGATCCTCAGCAATGAAAACAAGGAAAAACCAAGAAGAACATCGCTTTCAACAAGCAGGCAAAGCACAGGCTCAAACTGTATCTGACGCCCTCATCTCCATCTGCCCATGGATAAAATGTGCAAACAGTTCTCTAGGAGAGACTTGCACAGTATGTCTCTCTGTAAGAGCTTAAAATGTATAGTAAGGAACAGAGACAAACGGAAATGTGAAGTCATTCTCGAAGTTTTTTTTTTTTCTTAAACTAATGGGTTTTTGTCTCAAGTTTTTCATCAATAACAGGAAAATAAAATACATCATATAAAGAATTCTCAAACAAGAGGGTGAAATTTGGGTCCCTGTCAAGGTGTAATGTGTTCACCTTTCCAGCTTCGTGTTTTCCAAGTCACCACCTTTATTATTCAATGCCAGACTTCCTGCTACTTCTGTACGTGCTAACATTTTCCTGCATCGCCATCTCTGTCTGGATGTCTTCCCAGTGAAGCCTCCATGACTTGTGCTAATACTGTCATCCACACTGCCAGTTTCCTTACCATGATTTTACTTATGGCTGCAGTATCTTCTCATGTGTATTATTTTACCTACTTTTAACCAGATTCAAACTTGAAGTAGGCAAGGATGGCAGTGTATTTGTTAACTTTCCCATTCCTGGCATATACTTTCAGCATGGAGTGTATGAACATATACCAAGTTACCATCTTCTATGAAACATCATTGCTATTTAAAACTGAGAGACTTTGACTCTATGAGCCTACCATATTACTTACACTGCCACGTAACCCAGGGCAACATAGCAGAAACAAAGGGAAAAAAAAGATTAGGAAGTAATGAACAGATAATGTTGCAAAGCGTTTCTTTCAGGGACCACACTGCGGTAAATCTACATGACACAACGACGCCTTTGAAAACACCTCGCGATAAAGATGTTGCTGAGCACATGTAACTGGTGAGGAATCTGAGGCTCTGAGAAGCTTTATGATTTGCATAAGGTCAACTGTTCATAAATGATGCCGATTGAATTCAAAACTGCTTGTGCCTGTGCCCTCCTTCCCGTGTAGGACCAGTAGTCTGAGTAGCACTGATAACGGAAACAAGAAAGATTACACTTCGTTATTACAAATCCACCTTACAATTGGGGCCATCGGTTACAACCCCAGCTTCATGAGCTCCGCATGCTAAAAAAATAAATAAATAAAACATACCGCCATCGGGCAACAGGATGCATTATACAGACAATAAAACATAATCCACACTGATGACTTGATACGAAAAAAAAAGCAATTTACACCTGAAGCTTTCTTCTTGTATCGTCCTCAACAAAGAAGTTGTATTTCCAAGCTAACGACAAGGTTGGGACCATCCAGACTCCTGAGAAGGGTTTAGAATTTCTGTATAACGGATTGTACGCTCTCTTTAACTTTTGCTAGAAAAAGGCAAGAGGGTCAGGAGAAGGTACTGGCTGAGTGAGCTAGCAGTGGGTCATGGAGGTGCTAACAGTAGCTGGGTTATGAGTTCATTGTTGTGAAGGTCTGAGTGCAACCCGAGTAGCAAGTGGAGGTCTCTTTCTGTCCCATTACTGTTTAAAAACTCTTGCATCAGGAAAAATTATAAACGGTAGAGGCTGTAGGGTGATGAGATAGCTTAATAGGTAACTTCCACCAAGCCAATATGGGTTTGATCCCCAGAGCTCACAGAGTAAAAGGAGATAACAAAATACCCCAAAATTTCCTTTCACATGGACAAGCATGTTATAGTATGTATACCTCTTCTTCAGATAGATAAGTAAGTAAATAAATAAATATTTTTAAAATTAAAAAGAAGAGTAGAGACCCCATTATTTTATAGTTCTAGAGGCTGGGAATGTCAAGAGTATGGTCCTGATTTAAAGTACAAGTCTTGTTCTCACATTACCACATGGTAGTGAAGATCACAGAGTGACCGGAGTGAGCAGAGTAGGAAGAGCTCATTTGTACGCCTAAGGAATCCCTGGGGTGGTGCACTAATTCATGGGTAGCCCAACTCATTCATGAGGACTGAGTCTTTATAAGTCAGTTGTTAAAGGTCCCACCTCCTAACCCTGCCACAGTGACAACCAGATTTCAATTTGAATGTAGATAGGGATAAACCATAGTCTATCCCAAGCAGGAGGCGAGTGGAAAAAATGAAAAGGGATACAGATGTGGTGGGAGAAACAAAGACAACTGGATCCTAATGACGCCAGTTCAACATGCAGCCTTGATGTATTCTGTTTGTTTATATTTTTGAAGAATTTGTGTTCCTTCTAAACTGGGCCATGCCAGTCACCTTCTCTTCTTTACCATTAGTTAAGTTTGGGAACCTCTGCCAATAGGAGAAAAATATCATATTACCAAGAGAATAAATTTTGATTCCCCCCATATATTACCAGTTATAGGGAATAAATAAATTAGTAGGCATACTTTCTTAAAATGTAATAATAGTAAAATATTCAAAATATTTAGAATAAATACAGAACTTCTTTCAGTGGTTCTCAACCTTCCTAATGGTGCAACTCTTTCATATAGTTCTTTTTCTTATGGTGAACCCCAATCGTAAAATTATGTTTTTGCTGCTTCATAACTATAATTTTTCTAAAGTTATGAATTGTAATGTAAATATCTGTTCTCTGATGGTCTTAGGTAACCCCCATGAAACTCCAAAGGGGTCACAACCCACAGGTTGAGAACTGTCTCTTTCTATCCAGACATTTTCTCCTGTGTTTCATTTTGCAATCTGTTTATGGAGATGTATCTTTAAAGCAACTCTTTCAAAGATGCAAAAAAATATTGTGTAGGATAGTGCAATCATCCCAATTAAAGAAAGAAAGAAGTGGAAACAAGGGTTCTTTGGAAAGCGATTTGGATGGGAAAACACATGAAGGAACATTTAGCTGAAGTAGACACAAGAGAAAGGATGGCCTGCTAAAGCAAACACGTGGAAGGACACGTGGTGAAGGATTCTTTGCTAACAACACCCATGTACTGGTCTGCTTTACATTGCGTAGCTGAGCTGCATTTGTCAGGACTCAATAGAGAGAAATACACCAAAAAAAAATATCTTCTGGTGTGGTATGCTGTGAAGTTTTTGGTGTTTCTGAAGACATGGGCTGATTGGTAAAGTAATGACAGCTTAGACAGATGCATGTGTTGAGGTAATGCATGTCCCGAGGCAAGACAAGACTTGCGGAGAACATGTGATGTTTGGCAGGTGTATAAAATGACAGATAGTGATGTAGGCTGAGCCAGGCTTGCTTATAGAGTTAGCTGTGAAATGCTTGTTGGTCTTGCATCTTCGCTGATCTTTGTTTTGCTGAGAAAGGCACAGGCAAGAACTTCTGTTGTTCCTACTGGTCTCTCCTGTTCATTTGAGCTGAGGCTGAGGCCTCGCTACCTCTGCTAGGTCCTGCCACCACTCCCGAATCCTGTTTGCTAACCCCACTCTACTGAACTGAACTGCTGGTATAGCCATAAATTGTTTGTGAGTGGATTCAACTGCCGCTGCTAACCTGTGAACTGAACTGCTGATTTCCAGACAAGACAAAGAACCTTTCATAGTAGGACTACTTCCACCCTATCCTTTATTTTCCACTTCCTCTGGTGGGTGGCAGGCTACAAGAGAGGTTAAAGTGTTTAAAAAACCATCACTAAAAATATGTGTTTGAAAAAATTAAAGTTACAGGTCTGCCTGATGATAGAATTGAATATATTTTTTGTCTTGTTCCATAGTTTTGGCCCCATCTTTCTGATGAAGGAATATATTATTTTCTCGGGTCTTCAACCTTGAACTGGGAGTTTGAGGGTGCAAACACCAAAGATTAAGATCTCACCACAGTTTTTCATTTAAAAAACTAAAAAAAATCCACAAAATGTTTGGTAAGTTCTAATCATTGTGACAGCGTTCATAGACTTATAAAACTATCAAAGGTCACACATGTATAAGAAAATTACATAGGCTAGGACGATGGCTCAGTGGGTTGTGATGGCTCCTCTGAGTGCTGACAGCTTGAATTTGATACCCAGGACCTACGTAGTTGAAGGAGAGAATGTAGGCTGGCACTCTGACCTCTCTGTATACACATGACCATGCCTGCACACAGGTACACACAAAATAAATAAAAGTAAAATAAGTTTTGAAAGGAGCTTACAAGATATTGCAGGAGCTTGCAGAACACATGTTTTCTCCAGATCTCTTATTTTGGAACAAAGTGAGGGCATATACATATGAATTGAACAAAGGGACATATTAGAAGTTCATAATATACGACAAGGAACGGATAGAAGATGTTTAGCGTCATTCGGCTCACCATTTGACATCACAGAAGACATATCCTGAGCAAAGTCCTCAATTTACACCATCACGATAAGACAACTCAGTTCAGCTCAGCATGGTGGTGGCTGGAGAGGGAGACTGCAAGGGAGGAGAGAACATGGCCTGCATACAGGTACACACAGCATGTAGAAGATTTCAGCCTGTAAATGCAGAAAGCATCCTTTTGAGTCATCGGAACTACTGACTTCATTGGTATGTATATGTAAATTAGAAACATTTTTTATTTATTAGGAAGAAATGAGAAATTTTCGTTATTACACATTAAATGCTAATTGGATTCAAAGACAAATTAACCAATGCTGTATATGTCAATGATTTTGACCTAAGTTTACTGTGAGAAAAAAAAAGAATACTAATGGATGTCCTCATTCTTTCATTATCTTAAGATTATATCACATTTAAGAATCAGAGGTTTTGGGTTGGGGATTTAGCTCAGTGGTAGAGCGCTTGCCTAGCAAGCACAAGGTCCTGGGTTCGGTCCCCAGCTCCAAAAAAAAAAAAAAAAAAAAAAAAAAAAAGAAAAGAAAAAAGAAAAAATAAAAAGAATGAGAGGTTTTAGGACAGGAATCTTCATTGTAGTTAGATTGCCCTGTGATAGATATGTCATAATGAAACATATGGACATTCAATACATAAACATAAAATATGTAAGCTATTCTTTCATTTTATTCTCAATAGATGTTATTTGAGAATTTCTATCCTCATAATCCATATTTTCTTCTACTTACCGGTTTGACTATCCTATCTATTTGACATATGCTTAAAGGTTGTTCCCACAATTCATTTTGTCTCATATCTACTTACCCACCAATCTATTTGACATAGTCTTAAAACTAGTGACTCAAGTGTCAACGTCACGGAGTAATAAACAGTTGTGCCTGGTGGTTCACACCTGAAATCCTAGCATACCGGTGACTGAGGCAAGAAGGTCTAGTGTTCCAGGCATGCTTGGACTCAGATCATATAGACTGTGACCAACAACAGGATTGAGGGTACAGTTTCATTGATAGGATGCTACCATGGATCCATGGATTGACAAATTGGATTATAACATTGTATGTAACCATGTATAATGGCACACTCCTGTAGAATTCCATTACCCTGGTGGTAAACACAGGAGGATCAGAAGTTAAGTCAAAATCTTATCCTGTTCTTAGTTACAAAGACGGCAAGGCTCTAACCAGCTCTAACCAGGCAAGAGGAAGGTCAGGACACTGATTGCCTTGTCTGAACGACAGAACAAGGAGTCCAGAAGGAGAAAAATTGCATTTTTATTTAAGTTCAATTTAAATTTAGAGATGACGACTTATTAATCGTGTTGTGATTTCTAATGCTGTGAATGTTTTATAGTGATAATTACTGTTGATGAGGAGAAATGCCTTCTGAATTATCTCTGCTCCTAACCACAGCTGTTTGGGTCTCTGTGATTTTGCAGGGGGAGTTCACATGAGGTCACAGCTACAACTGTCAGTCACCATGCTTTATTTTCAGCTAGAACAAAAAAATAAATAAATACATACATGTTCTAAGTGGAAAGTGGACTGAGAAGATCAACATCATCATTGTTGTCATTGCCATCGTCATCATCATCATCTTCTTCTTCTTCTTCTTCTTCTTCTTCTTCATCATCATCATCATCATCATCATCATCATCAGCAGCAGCAGCAGCAGCAGCAGCAGCAGCAGCAGCAGCAGCAGCAGCAGCAGCAACAGCAGCAGCAAGGGAGCTCTATCTACTTTCTGGACTTACACATCCTGATCTCTTATTGCTCCTTCTCTTGCCCAACCATGGGATGGCTTGGGTGGTTTTCTTCCCAGATGAGGTAGATTTATTTTCCTAGAGGATGCCCTTATTCCAATTATGAGCACCAGATGAAAAATATATATTGATTTCTAATTACTTATTACTTTTAGAAGCTTACTGTCAGATAACCCACATATTAAATGAAAAAGAAAATCCAGCAGAGGACTGCTTTTTCTGGTCTCAGTGAGAGAAGATGCACCTAACCCTCAAGAGACTTGAGGACCTCGGGAGTGGGGAGATCTGGTGGGGTGGGGGATGGGGGATTAGGGACATCCTGCTGATGATGGGGGAGGAGATGTGGGATGAGGAACAGTCAGAGGGCAGACCGGGAGGGGGAAAATGACAGAACTTTAAAAAAAAAGATTGGATAACTTATGTATTTACATTTCAAATGTTATCCCTTTTACCCCCTCTCCCACGCTCCCACCCTCTCCTTGCTTCTATGAAGATGTTCCCACTCCCACTCACCCATCCACCCACTCCCATCCATCCACTCACCCACCCACTCCTACCTCAACACTCTGGCATTCCCCTACACTGGGGAAAGGAGCCTTCACAGGACCAAGAGGAAAGCCATACTTTTGTTGTGAAAAAAATTATGATTGTTCTTTGTCTCTGTACCACCTAGGAATAATTTCCTCTTATTTTTTTGCTTTCCTTAAAGGGCTCAGTTAAATATCACCTCATCTATGGATAATCTAGGCATGAGTTATTTAGCACTTGGTTAATCTAATAAAATACAGATTTTGTTCTTTGAGCTAATGCCATGTTCTAACATCTGCTTCCTACTGAAAAATAGGAGCTATTGTGGTGAGGTGGGTACAGTGGCAATGCTATCATTTCTGAATACACTAGTCTCCCTTGAAGGAAGTTGATGTCTCTAATTCCCAGTGGCCTCCTCTGTTGAATAAAATTGAATCATTAATTTCATGGTAAAGAATCAAGATGGTATTCGTAAACATTAGCACGCACATTAGGTGGAGTAGCACACATAACACTTTACTAAAGTTTAATTTTTAAACTTTAATGAAATAATATATAACCTATAACTCATGACTTAGGAACGGTTTCTGAGTTTCCTATGTTTAGTTCTCCTTGGGTTGAGTTACTGGTCAACATCATAGTAAATGTTCAAGAGCCATTCCTTACCTTGGATTTTACTAAGCCGGAGCAAGCCCACCTTTCCTCTTCTTTATATTCCAGAAATTGGGAGTTTATTAGATGACAACCAGCCAATCCACAAGGGATGGCTGTTATACATTTCTTAGGGCTAAGTTAATCTTTAACTCGTCATTACTTCATCCACTGCTGCCGTGGAGCCAGGAAAGAACTCTATGAATTCATTAACCAATGCTTTCATTATAATTTGTTAACTCTTTCGTCCATTTGTTATTAATTTGTCAACAAATATTTAGCAGATGCCTCGTTTACTGTGGATTAGATGTAATGCAAAATAAAAACATTATTTTAAGCCTCTATCTTATGTTTTTAATAATTCTAGACAAGAATGAAAGCAATAGACTTTTTTGATACAACTTGATACATACTAACTCTGAAGCTTTGCTATGAGCAAAGACTCTGGTGAAATTTCTCACACTGACATGCTAACACTTGAAGGAGAAATTAAAGGCCTGAGTGATCCTAGGGCACCTTTATAGAGACTGTCAAAAAGGAGATAGTGTTGTCCCAAAGGTGAGACAGTACAATGTTACATCAAGCCCGTGGATATCATTTAATGCTGCTTTCAAATTTCTGTGCAGAGCCCTGAACATACACATGCTTTGTTTGTTCTCAGACTTGTAGTACTGTACTAACAGGCTTCTTAACAATTAATTACACCCCTGCTTTACAAGTCTGAGTGTTTTGATTTGTGAACTTTCCGAAGAACTTCAGGGAAATTTAAATTGTCCTCTAACAACTACCCAGTTCACTGCCCTGCACTATGTAAATTTGATATTAAATGATCAAATATGAACCCAGGGCCCCGTGAGGTCATGAAATCCTTTGATTTGGGACCAGGTGTATAGAGATGTTCAATTATTAAATAATTAGTTTGGAAACAATAACTAGTGTAGTTTAATTCTCTTGCTGATTTCCTAATGTTTATTAATTTAGGCACCTGTGTCTTTCTGTAACACTTTCCTGCAGAACGCTTACGCGGATATGCATGGCATGTAAATTTACAACGAATATAATTACCTTTCCCATCTCACTCCAGGTGCCTAAGTGAGCAGAAATGAATTATGACTTTAATTGTCAGAAAGGTTTCAATATTCTGAATCTAATTATTTCAAAATTGTTTAAGTTTCTAGCTAAGCAATAATATGTTACTGTTAATTAAAACACCAAAATATGATATTTTTTAGGATAACCAAATGTTCCATTAAGCAGCATCCGGAGAAATAATTATAGTGTGGAAATAACCAGTTGTCTTGGCATACCTAATTTGTTCTCAGACTATTTCAAGGATGACTGGAGTTGTTCGGGATTTTTTTTTTTTTTGCCTTGAGCAAAGTTCTTTGTCTCATTTTTTGACCTTCCCCATTTCTCCTGAAAGTGAAACAATATTCATCTTTGCAGATGAATATCCTGTGGACACTTAAAATCAAGGTTCATAGATGAACCTATTATCTTCTTTCAAAAAAACCTTATCAATAAATAGTGTCACTCTTGCCAAAGAGCTAAATAAGAATGTGGAAACATTTCTAGAGTTTTCTGTCTTCTTTCAACCTGACATTCATAGGTTACCAGTCCAGCCCATCCTGGCCCTTCCCCATCCTACTTCCAAGGCATCACTGAAGTCCTAGTTGTCAGTCTATTTCCGTAGGATTTTTATTCTGAATAGCAGTGTCCTATTGCCATAACTTTCAAGTCATCTTCTGAATATAAGAATTGCTTTGCCAAAGTACATTTTAGAATAAGAAAAGAGAGAACCATAAACTGAGTATCAGTTTAAAATTGTTTGAAAATAGGAGGGTGACTTTAAAACTAGTGGGAGTGATTCTTGATGAAATGAGCTTGATGGGAAATTAATCAACCAATAATTTCTATGTTTACTTGTAAAATGCATAACCTTAGTGAACACAAGAGCAAATACTAAATGAGGCAAAATATTCAGAAGCATAAGATCTTCCTGGCTATGAATATCTATGTACCCTCCCCCCCCCAATCCTCTGGTTAAATATTCAGTAGAAAACTCAAAGTCTTCCTGCCCACCATTATGAACAGATAGTTCTGTCCCTCACCATTAGTGCACAATTTAACCCTAGGTCTTAAGGTCAGGTTATAGATTTACATTTAAGATGTTAAGTTTGTGAAGCTTTTAAAAAATTTATTTAGAAATCTCAAATTGATTTAAAAAAGAGTGACTGAAAGTTTACCAAAACAGAAATAAATGTATAAAATAATCTTTTCGAAGATGTCTGTTACTTTCCCAGGAGTTCAGCAGGGCTACTCCATTATGTGGAATAACATATAGTGCTTCATTCCTAATGGTGCATGCTAAAATGACAGGAAATAAACAGCAGGATTGAAATGCGGTTGCTTGCACACCTCATTTCCTAGAAACCTAGTTACAGGATCATTGAAGCATGAAGGTAGCCACACATATTTACAACCACTGTAATCAGTGTAATTGGCGTGCCATTTCCTCTGCACAACCCCTTTCAGTTAAGATGTTAGCAGCGTTTCTACCGGAATGATACAGCGAGCGCCCACTTGTTCTCTTCATAGTATCAAGTTGTGTTCTGTTCTTACATTCCAGTACGGTATCACATGACTCTGTCTACTGACAAACTGACTGAGTTTCTATCACAATGAACGTTGTATAATTGAATATGGGCCTTGTTCTTTCTATTAACTTTCATGGCTCCCCTTACACATGAATCCCACCCATAGCTTGGTAATGACTAGTGAGATAAACTCTAGACTTGTGGAGTCCAGAGGGATAACAAGACGTGTTATACAAAGAGAGCCACGAGTTAGCCTGTGGAAAAAAATAGTGTATTTAGAATTCACCTGAGTAAATCAGGGAAAATTCTAAATTCTAAGGAGGCTTTTATTTAATGAGGAAAAATTCATATAATACCATTTTGACCATATTCTTTTCTCCCCCACTTCCTCCTTGAGTCAGTCTCTCTCTCTCTCTCTCTCTCTCTCTCTCTCTCTCTCCCTACCACTTTCTTGAAAAAGATAAAAGATTGAAAATAAAAAAAACCACAAACTTAAAAATAAAAGAAAAACAAGATAAAAAATTTAGAGATGTATACACCAAAATTATGGAGACTGCTTTGCGTTGGCCAACTATTCCTGAGCATGGGGCCTGCGCTGCAGTGTGGTGGATACACCTGGCAACAAGCCATCAGAGAAAGTTGATTTTCCCTTTCCTAGCAGCTATCAACTGCAAGTAGCCTCTTGGTTAGGAGTGGGGCTCTGTGTCCACTTCTCTTAGTGTTGGGCTCTTTTCTTGTTTGAAGCAGTCGTGCAGGTCTTCTGCGTATTATCACAAACTCGGTCAGTTCACATGTCTATCTGCCCTGTTGTTTCTGGAATACATTGTGTACTTGTGGTCATCCATCACTTCTAGGTCTTATAACCTTTTCATATCCTCTTCTGCATAGATCCCTGACCTTTAATAGAGGGCTTGGATGAAGATATCCCATTTATTGCAGAGTGTTCTAAAGTCTCTTACCCTCCACATTGTCTAGCTGTGAGTTTCTTTCTTTCTTTTTTCTTTTTGTTGTTTTATTGGTTATTTTATTTACATGTGTTTCAAATGCTATCTCCCTTCCCATTCTCCCCTTCGCAAACCCACTATCCTATTCCCCTACCTTTTGCTTCTATGAGGGGGCTCCCCCCCACCTACCCATCTATTCCTGCCTCACTGTCCTAGCATTGCTCTATGCTGGGAGGCATTGAGTCTTCACCGGACCAAAGCCCTCCACCAGATAAGGCCATCCTCTGCTACATATGCAGCTGGAGTCATGGGTCCCTCCATGTGTACTCTTCGGTTGGTGGTTTAATCCCTGGGAGCTCTGGGGTTTCTGATTAGTTGATAGTGTTGTCTCCCTATGTTGTTCTTCAGCTCCTTCAGTCCTTCCCCTAACTCCTCTATTGTCAGTCCCCATGCTCAGTCTGCTGGTTGGTTGCAAGCATCTGCATCTGTTTTGTTCAGGCTGTGGCAGAGCCTCTCAGGAGACAGCTATATCAAGTTCTTGTCAGCAAGTTCTTCTCCCACATGCAGCCACCAAACCCAGACCCTATTGTTGATGCCAAGAAGTAAGTTTCTTCTTAAATAGCATCTAATGCAAGAGAAAGCTTCTGTAATAATGTCTGAGTGATGCTGTACTCCATGGTCATAGCAATTTCTTATAAAAGTCATCTTATTACCCTTTAGTATAGCAATAGTACTGGGTTTCCCCCTAGGCCCACGACCCGTCTAATCTCAGATGCTTGGCCATTTTACAGTGTTGTTTATGAGTGTCAGCTAAAGTTGTGAGCCTAAAATCCAGTTGGTGGTTTATACCATAACATCCGTGCAGCTATTGCACCAGTAGATCTTTCAGGCAGTTCTCAGTGGCTGGTTATTGAATTTATGGCTGTGTGCATTAAACCTATCTCCTAATAGCGATTGCTTCAAAGGAAGCCAAGAGAGTCCCAGTGGATTCGATTTTTTTCACTAATTAGGCCATATGCTGTAGATGTATAAGCACAGTACTTCATAGTTACCTTTACACTTGACAATTACAAAAATTCTTTCCATGAAACTTCATCTCTGAGGTTGCTCTGCCTTTTAGTCAGTGGTACTGAGATGTCACAGGATGACGTTCCGTCAAGATCTTTATTGAAGAAACAAATGCCCATATTTCATGTGAAATATCAGGTGATACTGAAACGTCATTTCCTACATACTTGATTGTAGCCTAAATTTTCTTAGTCATTATCATATGTACAGAGAGATGGCTTCTGACTTAATTAGACCCATAGGTCCAAGAGAAATACCAAGCACTGATGATTATTATTTAAATTTTATAGATCTATCCAAATGGATAGTTCTATATCTGTGGGTCTTGACTCCTTTGGCAAACCTCTATCTGCAGAAATATTTACATTATGCGTAACCACAGCAAAATTACAGTCATGAAGTAGTAACAGAAATAATTTTATGATGAGGGTCACTAAGACATGAGGAGCTGTGTTAAAGCTCACAGCATTAAGAAGGCCGAAAACCACTAAAGGGGATGAATGGATGATGTTGGCATCAGCTAAAATAATTCAGTTTGGGACTTGGTTTTATTCTCATGTCATTGGAATGTGATGATAACTATCAATCATCTTGGAACTATTTATGTTTACCACATCTTTCTTTCTCCCATAAATGGGATTGTATGCC